>NC_091350.1:19665810-19678310 GCF_038502225.1 Cherax quadricarinatus | reverse complement strand
TTAAAACATCTAACTGGTCAAAAGAGAGGCAAATATAGGCAAATCAAAAGAGGAGAGGTGCAATTAAGAAATCAATATATTCAGTTAAAGAAAGAAATAAAAAAGGGAATAAGAAAAGTAAAAAGAGATTATGAGGTTAAAGTTGCAAGAGAATCTAAGACTAACCCAAATGGATTCTTTCAGGTATACAGAAGTAAGATCAGGGACAAGATAGGCCAATCAAAAGTTCCTCGGGTCAGCTCAAAGACAGTGATAAGGAAATGTGTAGAAATTTTAACACATACTTCCTCTCAGTTTTTACACAGGAAGATACTAGCGATATTCCAGAAATAATAAATTATGTAGAACAGGACGATAATAAACTATGCACGATTAGGGTCACAAGTGACATAGTCCTTAGGCAAATATATAAATTAAAATCTAACAAATCCCCTTATGAACTGTATGCAAGGGTTCTAAAGGAATGTAAATATGAGCTTAGCAAACTTTTGGCTAATCTTTTCAACATGTCACTACAAACTGGCATGGTGCCAGATAAGTGGAAAATGGCAAATGTGATACCTATTTTCAAAGCAGGTGACAGGTCCTTAGCTTCGAACTATAGACCAATAAGCCTAACCTCCATAGTGGGAAAATTTATGGAATCAATAATTGCCGAGGCAGTTCGTAGCCATCTTGAAAAGCATAAATTAATCAACGAATCTCAGCATGGTTTTACACAGTAGCGTTAGAGCCTTATGAATTTAACTTTTTTCACTAAGCTATTTGAGGAGGTAGATCATGCTAATGAATATGATATGCATATGGACATCGTTAAGGCTTTTGGCAGGGTCCCCCATCAGAGACTATTGAGGAAAATTAAGGCACATGGAATAGGAGAAATTTTTTCCTGGATAGAGCCATGGTTGACATATAGGCAGCAGAGAATTTGCATAAATGGGGAGAAATAAGATTGCGAAAGCTTCACGGGCAGTGTTCCACAGGGGTCAGTGTTGGGCCCCCTGTAGTTCACAATCTACATAAACGACATAGATGAGGGCATAAAGAGCGACATAAGCAAGTTTGCCGATGACAGCAAAATAGGCCGTCGAATTCATTCTGACGAGGACATAAGAGCACTCCAGGAAGATTTGAATAGACTGATGCAGTGGTCGGAGAAGTGGCAGATGCAGTTTAATATAGACAAATGCAAAATTCTAAATGTTGGACAGTTAAATAACCATGCCACATATAAACTAAATGTAGATCTTAATATTACGGATTGCGAAAAAGATTTAGGAGTCCTGGTTAGCAGTAATCTGAAACCAAGACAACAGTGCATTAGTGTTCGCAATAAAGCTAACAGAATCCTTGGCTTCATATCAAGAAGCATAAATAATAGGAGTCCTCAGGTTGTTCTTCAACTCTATATATCATTGATTAGGCCTCATTTAGATTATGCTGCACAGTTCTGGTCACCGTATTACAGAATGGATATAAATGCTCTGGAAAACATACAAAGGAGGATGACAAAGTTGATCCCATGTATCAGAAACCTTCCCTATGAGGATAGACTGAGGGCCCTGAATCTGCACTCTCTAGAAAGGCGTAGAATTAGGGGGGATATGATTGAGGTGTATACATGGAAGACAGAAATAAATAAAGTGGACGTAAATAGCGTGCTGAAAATATCTAGCCTAGACAGGACTCGCAGCAATGGATTTAAGTTGGAAAAATTCGGATTCGGGAAGGATACAGGAACGCACTGGTTTGGTAATAGAGTTGTGGATGAGTGAAACAAACTCCCAAGTACAGTTACAGAAGCTAAAACGTGTAGTTTTAAAAATAGGTTAGATAAATGCACGAGTGGGTGTGGGAGGGTGTGAGTCGGACCTGATTAGCCTGTGCTACTGGGTTAGTTGCCGTGTTCCTTCCTTAAGTGAATGTGACCTGACCTGACTAGGTTGGGTGCATTGGCTTAAGCCGGTAGGAGACTTGGACCTGCCTCGCATGGGTCAGTAGGCCTGCTACAGTGTTCTTTCTTATGTTCTTATTACAACTTACCCATCTCTTTGGGAATAACCTACTTCCACTGGGGAATCCCGCCTACCAGTGACTATGCCCTCGTCTGCTATACATACCCTTTCCACCTGGCGTTAGTATATAAGCACCAGTCTCCTTGCCTCTGCTCCAGAATCTTCACGACTACGGTGCTCTTCACACCAACTCCAAGGCTGGGAACTGATTACCTCATCTTTGGTATATAGTTCTACTGTCTTCAAATTATGTCCTAGAATTTGTATTGATAAAGCCATTGGATGGCGAAACGTCTACAATAAAGATACCCAGACGTTGCATATTTGTCTTAATAATTTCGTTATTATTATAACGTGGAAGAGCTCAGCCTCTCCGTGTGTGCCCGTCCCTGAGCCTGGTCAAGTTCTGAAATGGAGGCCTATGAGTGGTGGTCTGCGTTGGGGGGATGAGTCAAGCGACGTTATGCTAGGAGGGAGGGACCCTTACCATAACGTAGCTAACAAGTCTATAAGTATCCTACACACGTAACAATGTTAACACTAAAAGTGTGCTGCTCGGGCGAAACGTCTCGTTGAAGATAACCAGGTGTTGCCCATGTTTTATTCAATAATTGAGAAACGTGTTGGAGGTGTCTTATCCATTAACTGGTCACTTATATGTCATTCAATTAAGGATGGTTGAAGCTATCTTTATCTTTCAACTTGGGATAGTTGAAGCTATCTTTGTATCTTTCAAATAAGGAAGGTTGAAGATGAGTGTCAGTTACCTACCTGCGTTCGTGAGGGAGCCAAGCTAACGGGAAGGGAGGGAAGGAGTGAGCCAAGCTAACAGGGAGGAAGGGAAGGAGGGAGCCAAACTAACAGGAAGAGAGGGAAGGAGTGAGCCAAGCTAACAGGGAGGGAGGGAAGGAGGGAGCCAAGCTAACAGGGAGGGAGGGAAGAAAGGAGCCAAGGTAACAAGGAGGAAGGGCAGGAGGGAGCCATGGTAACAAGGAGGAAGGGCAGGAGGAAGCCAAGGTAACAAGGAGGAAAGACAGGAAGAAGCCAAGGTAACAAGGAGGAAGGGCAGGAGGAAGCCAAGGTAACAAGGAGGAAGGGGAGGAGGGAGCCACGGTAACAAGGATGAAGGGCAGGAGGAAGCCAATGTAACAAGGAGGAAGGGCAGGAGGAAGCCAGGGTAACAAGGAGGAAAGACAGAAGGAAGCCAAGGTAACAAGGAGGAAGGGCAGGAGGAAGCCAAGGTAACAAGGAGGAAGGGCAGGAGGGAGCCACGGTAACAAGGATGAAGGGCAGGAGGAAGCCAATGTAACAAGGAGGAAAGGCAGGAGGAAGCCAGGGTAACAAGGAGGAAAGACAGAAGGAAGCCAAGGTAACAAGGAGGAAGGGCAGGAGGAAGCCAAGGTAACAAGGAGGAAGGGCAGGAGGGAGCCATGGTAACAAGGAGGAAGGGCAGGAGGAAGTCAAGGTAACAAGGAGGAAGGGCAGGAGGAAGCCAAGGTAACAAGGAGGAAGGGCAGGAGGAAGCCAAGGTAACAAGGAGGAAAGACAGGAGGAAGCCAAGGTAACAAGGAGGAAAGACAGGAGGAAGCCAAGGTAACAAGGAGGAAGGGCAGGAGGAAGCCAAGGTAACAAAAAGGAAGGGAAGGAGGAAGCTATGGTAAAAGAGTGAGAAGGTAATATTAAGTGGGTGGGTCTTCCTGCTCTTCTTAAAGCTATGTATGGATCCTGCCTCCACTACATTACTTCCCAGACTATTCCACTTCCTGACAACTCTGTGACTGAAGGAATACTTTCTAATGTCCCTGTGATTCATCCGTATCTTCAAGTTCCAATTGTGAACCCTTGTTGCTGTGTCCCATCTCTGGAACACCCTATCTTTGTCCACCTTGTCGATTCCTCTCAGTATTTTATATGTCGTTATCATATCCCCCCTGTCTCCTGTGTTCCAGTGTCGTCAAGTCGATTTCCCTTAGCCTCTCCTCGTACCTGGAGTTTACCTGGTCACAGACCGGGCCCCCGCGGCCCGGTCTGTGACCAGGCCTCATGGTGGATCAGAGCCTGATCAACCAGGCTGCTACTGCTGGCTGCACGCAATCCAACGTACAAGCCACAGCCCGGCTGGTCAGGTACCGACTTTAGCTGCTTGTCCAGTGCCTGCTTGAAGACCCCTTAGCTCCGGGACTATTCTTGTTGCAAACCTTTGCATTTTCTCTAGTTTCCTCACATGCTTGGCTAGGTGAGGGTTCCAAACTGGCGCTGCATGCTCCAATATGGGCCTAACGTACAGTGTACAGGGTCCTGAATGACTCCTTATTTAGATGTCGGAATGCTGTTCTCAGGTTTGCCAGGCGCCCGTATGCTGCAGCAGTTATTTGGTTGATTTGCTCCTCAGGAGATGTGCCCGGTGTTATACTTACCCCAAGATCCTTTTTATTGAGTGAGGTTTGTAGGCTCTGGCCCCCCTAGATTGTACTCTGTCTGTGGTCTTTGCTTTTCCCCAATCTTCATGACTTTGCACTAGGCAGGGTTGAACTCCAGGAGCCATTTGCTGGACCAGGCCTGCAGCCTGTCTATATCCCCTTGTAGTTCTGCCTGGTCCTCGTCCGACTAAATTCTTCTCATCAACTTCACATCATCCACAAACAGGGACACTTCGGAGTCTATTCCTTCCGTCATGTCGTTCACAAATACCAGAAATAGCACCGGTCCTAGGACTGATCCCTGTGGCACCCCGCTCGTTACAGGCGCCCACTCTGACACCTCGCCACGTACCATGACTCGCTGTTGTCGTCCTGACAACAGGGAGTCATGGTGATGCAAGATTTCCTGGTCCCTGAAAGTGTGCTGGATGTGGTTGATAAGCTCATTCCTTTCTAGGTGCTCCACCACTCTTTTTCCTGATAATTTTCTCTATGACCTAGCAAACTATACACGTCAGTGACACTGGTCTGTACATAAGAACATAAGAAAGGAGGAACACTGCAGCTGGCCTGTTGGCCTGTAGTTTAATGCTTCGTGTATGTCACTTATTTTTTTTTTTTTAAATTGTGACTACATTTACTGTCTTCCATACTTCCGGTAGTCGCCCTGTTCCGATAGATGTGTTGAAGACTGTTGTTAGTGATACACAAAGCGCCTCTCCTAGCTCTCTCAGGACCCATGGATAGATGTTATCGGCCCCGTCGCCTTCGAGGTATCTAGCTCACTCAGCCTCTTCACTTCTTCCTCGGTTGTATGTAATGTGTCCAGCACTTGGTGGTGTACCCCACCTCTCCGTCTTTCTGGAGACCCTTCTGCCTCCTCTGTGAACACTTCTTTGAATCTCATGTTGAGCTCCTCACATACTTCGCGGTCATTTTTTGTGACTCCCCTCCTTCCTTCCTCAGCTTTATTACCTGGTCTTTGACTGCCGTTTTCCCCCTGATGTAGCTGTACAACAGCTTTGGGTCAGATTTGGCTTTCGCTGCCATGTCATTCTCGTACTGTCTTTCGGCCCCCCTTCTTACCTGTGCATAGTCATTTCTTGGTCTACAACTGCTCTCCTTATTCTCCTGGGTCCTTTGCCTTGTGTACATCTTCCATTCCCTAGCACACTTGGTTTTGGCCTCTACACCCTTGGGTGAACCATGGGCTCATCCTGGCTTTTTCGTTATTCCTGTTACACTTGGGTACAAACCTCTCCACAGCTTCCTTGCATATTGTTGCCACAAGTGTGTGTGTGTGTGTGTGTGTGTGTGTGTGTGTGTGTGTGTGTGTGTGTGTGTGTACTCGCCTAATTGTGGTTGCAGGGGTCGAGACTCAGCTCCTGGCCCCGCCTCTTCACTGATCGCTACTGGATCCTCTCTCTCTGCTTCCTGAGCTTTGTCATACCTCTTCTTAAAACTATGTATGGTTCCTGCCTCCACTACTTCACTTGCTAGGCTATTCCACTTGCTGACAACTCTATGACTGAAGAAATACTTCCTAACGTCCCTGTGACTCGTTTGAGTCTTCAGCTTCCAGTTGTGACCCCTTGTCCCTGTGTCCCCTCTCTGGAACATCCTATCTCTGTCCACGTTGTCTATTCCCCGCAGTATCTTGTATGTCGTTATCATGTCTCCCCTGACCCTTCTGTCCTCCAGTGTCGTCAGTCCGATTTGCCTTAACCTTTCCTCGTACGACATTCCCTTGAGCTCTGGGACTAGCCTTGTTGCAAACCTTTGTACTTTCTCTAACTTCTTGACGTGCTTGACCAGGTGTGGGTTCCAGACTGGTGCTGCATGTGTGTGTGTGCGCGCGCGCGCGCGCGCGTGTGTGTGTGTGTGTGTGTGTGTGTGTGTGTGTGTGTGTGTGTGTGTGTGTGTGTGTGTGTGTGTGTGTGTGTGTGTGTGTGTGTGTGTGAGAGAGAAGGCCAAGAGTGTTGTGTGGGGGGGGAACAAGTCTATATGTGGGAGGGACGAGTGAGTCTGTGCGTGGGAGGGACAAGTGAGTATGTGCGTGGGAGGGAGGTTACCTGGAGGTTATTCCGGGGATCAACGCCCCCGCGGCCCGGTCCATGACCAGGCCTCCCGATGGATCAGGGCCTGATCAACTAGGCTGTTACTGCTGGCCGCACGCAGTCCAACGTACGAGCCACAGCCCGGCTGATCCGGCACTGACTTTAGGTATCTGTCCAGCTCTCTCTTGAAGGCAGCCAGGGGTTTATTGGCAATTCCCCTAATGCTTTATGGGAGGCTGTTAAACAGTTTTGGGCCCCGGACACTTATGGTGTTTTCCCTTAGTGTACCAATGGCGCCCCTACTTTTTATTGGGGGCATTTTGCATCGCCTGCCCAGTCTGTGCGTGGGAGGGACGAATGAGTCTGTGCATGGGAGGGACAAGTGAGTCTGTGCGTGGGAGGGACGAATGAGTCTGTGCACGGGAGGGACAAGTGAGTCTGTGCACGGGAGGGACAAGTGAGTGAGTCTGTGCGTGGGAGGGACAAGTGAGTCTGTGCGTGAGAGGGACAAGTGAGTCTATGCTTGGGAGGAACGAGTGAGGCTGTGCGTGGGAGGGACAAGTAAGTCTGTGCGTGGGAGGGACAAGTAAGTCTGTGCGTGGGAGGGACAAGTTAGTCTGTGCGGTCGAGGGACAAGTGAGTCTGTGCGTGGGAGGGACAAGTGAGTCTGTGCGTGGGAGGGACAAGTGAGTCTGTGCGTGGGAGGGACGAGTGTGTTTGTGGGGGGGAAGGAGACACCGTTAATGAGGGTATGAGAATTACTCCCTGTCTACCCAGGTGAGAGAGGGAAGGAGAAGGAGCAGTTAATTGTGTGATGGAGGAGACAGAGAGGGAGGAAGGAAGGGCCGAGAGTAAAGCGATGGACGAGTCATCCACTCAAGGCCTGGGAGAGAGAGAGAGAGAGAGAGAGAGGGGGGGGAGGGACGGACGGACTGGGGAAGAAAGGTAAAGAGGGGGGGGGGAGCAAGAGCGAGCGAGTGAGCATGTGCGCAATTCTGAGGAGTGCAGGACCTGCGGTAAGGGAGGTGAGGTGAAGCGAAGTGGGTAGGGGAAGTGAGGAGAGGGTAGGTGGAAGTGAGGAGAGGGTAGGTGGAAGTGAGGAGAGGGTAGGGTAGGTAAGGAGTGGGTACGGTAGGTAAAGAGAGGGGTAGGTTAGGAGTTGTGATGGGAGGGGAGGGGAGAGGAGGCAGTAGTATTGATTGTGTGGGTGGGGGAACTTTAATTCACACAGTGGTGGCAATGTGTTTATTGAACCAAGAGAGCGCATAAATGCGCGCGTCTGCAAGTGTGCTCACCTACTTGTGCTAGCAGGGGACGAGTCACGGCCACTTCAGGACCGGCGTTGATTGGTTTCATCCTCTTTAGTAGAGAAGAAAAGTGGAAACTTGATTAACTTTTATAAAGAATTCAGAATCAGCTGATCTATGTTTGTGTTAGACTGCTTGCTACGAGACAACAGCTGATGTATGTTGCTTGTGTTAGACTAACCATGCCACGGGTGGGGTTAGAACCCGCGATCAGAGTCTCTTAAAACTCCAGACCGTCGCGTATGGTTTGTTTGCAATCGTGTCATTACGATTTCGTGAGTCAGTTGTGTTACACTGTTTGCTAAGAGCACTAACAACCTAGACGACCAAGGCATCATTAAAAGAAAGGTCAGTCATAGGTCGGGCTGCGGAGTTGATGGGGGGAGGAGTCATGGAAGGTCTTGAGAACCATCAACAGGTCTAACTACTCTCCTACTAGACCGTGACAGAAAAAGTAAACCTTTTCGTAACATCGGTGTTTCCATCTTCCATCCATCATCATCTCCCTCCCAGTCATTTCCATTGAGAATCTTGTATATTAGTCTTTTTTATGTACACCAATCGTATCTTCTGAGATTCTTCTGCGTCTTAATCCTCCTCCTCAGAGTTGTTACGCTTAGTTGTTGTTACACTGTTGGGAAACAGGACAAGTGTGTCCTGACACGGGTGTCAGGCATATGATGACCCACAGCTAGAGCTTTTGGTCATCTGACCGACGCATTCCAGTGGCTGACCCGTCCACCTCTTTAAAAATTATGTTATAACTCGACTACCTTCTTAGGCTTAGTTTGTCTCTGTGATTGTGTCCACTCCTCAAGTTACCTGAAGGTGGTCTCAGACCAGGCTTCCTGTAAACAATACAACAGTTCTGATCAGTGACTTCTGGCGCTTGTCAAGCTCCTTGAAGATATTTAAGGATCAATTGGTAATTTCTCTCAAGTTTGAATAGAGGACATTGGACGCAGTTTATTAAGCTAAATATTAGTGTACTTATTCACCTCATTCTTGCACCAGAAGTGACGATCGTACATATTTCAACGTTTACTGTTTACGATCCGCCACCTCGTTGCCAGATGTATCGTGGCCATTGTGGTTAAGTATAAGTTTGGTATAATAACGTTAAAATGTAGTCTAACCTAATCTCATCTCGCCTACTCTAGCTTAAAATAATATCTGTAGATTTACAGAAATCATTAAGAGATTAACGAACGGTTGACTTTACCTCTGCTTTTCATTATTAGTGTTTTGCACACTGCTATACCTCCCTCTCTGCTAAGCTGCAATTCATTGTGTAGATTTGGATTCAGTCCCTCCAGAACTTCACAGGTTACACTCCTGAAAACTGTGGTACCAACTATTTCTGCGTCTTATGGAGTGAAATACGTCATACCATTCACTCACTCACCTCATGAAATGAAGTTTGAGATATTTTGGTATTTAAATCTACACCGGCAGTGAACTTTATATATTTTCTAGACAGGCAATTTTGCCTTCCTTAAATTAACGGTTAATTGTACAATAATGTTCCAGACTGGAGAAGACGAATCTTTCAAAGAATATCATTATTGGTTTGGCATATTTTTATTTTGGAGGTTCTATTATAGCATCTATAATTGCAGTTGTGAAAATAATTCTATTGTGCTCCTTAAACTTTAAGTATTCAGGCAATGTTAATCCCAGATTCTTTACATTCCACCTCTGTATATTACATCGGGATTTTCCTTTTTTTCCAGCACGTCCAGTCACTGTAGTGGTCCAGAGTTAATACAAAGAACACTTTCTTTAAATTTGTGTGTTCTTGGGGTGTGTAACCCTAGCGATTTCATGTGTAATATAATGTCTGCCTCTTATGAAGACAGACTTATATCTGCCTCGTATGAAGACAGATTAACAATCTATCCATTTTAAAACTACTGAGTACCATCCTATCAATAAGATGCATCAGCTATTAAGGATTTAAGTCATTCAGAAGAAGCGTATCCAAGTTATTTAAAGAAAAAAAATTAAACTGGTCTGCCATCTACACACTTCAAAAAGAAGCCAAACCACCAACTAATCAGGATACACCAATAAACTTTTTTAAGCTAAACATAAGATATTTTTCCACCTTATCTCACAGATTTCAAAACCACTAGTTTCATAGTTAAAGTAAAATCAGCACTGAAAATTTGTAGTTTGAAGCCGTTCGGATAATGTGTTTTCAAGCTGCAAACGAAAACCTTGAAAGAAGGAAAACTAAGTGTTAGAGGTACTTAAAGGTACCACTTCAGGGATACCTAACACTAATGATCTACTGCATATGTGCCGTATTTGGTTTGGTTAGCGTAAATTATCCAAATTCAACCACTTAAAACATTACAAAATGCACAAAAAAATGCTGTATCTAAAGTGAATGTTCTGAAGATAGAACATAAGACGGGAAACCAGGGAGAAGACAGCCTTATTTCCCTTGAGTCCGTCTTCTGTCAGTTATCTATTCAGTAGCTATCAATTGCGCTAAATTGATTACTAACTCAATATCCATAACTATATCATAAGATGCGTGTTACCTATCAATCAGGTGGACGTAATTAATCGACTATCAATATCCATGATCCTGTCTATGTCATTACACTGATGTGTATCTATTGTCCTACTGACATAAATTCTGAATATTCATGATGGTTCCTACATCAGGAAGATACCTATTGAGAGAGAGAGAGAGAGAGAGAGAGAGAGAGAGAGAGAGAGAGAGAGAGAGAGAGAGAGAGAGAGAGAGAGAGAGAGACACACACACACACACACACACAGAGACAGAGCCAACCAGTGCTTAAGGGAGATGAGAGGTATCTTAATGCTGTAGGGCTGTTGATCCAAGGAATTGAACCTATCCTCCCCTTTGCTGGAGTGATGATGTTCAACTGGGCTTGTGTAGGTCGCTAAGGGAGACCTAATTTAACCAATTATATAGTCACACCTTTCCTTGGCAAATGTCTGTCAGACACGCCTTTCGGCTTAAGTTTGAGGTCTTTTATTCTTGACGGCGTCAGATCTCGGCGTCAGATTAAAACACAAGGTGCACACCCCATTGTGGGTGGGTGCTTGAAGGACAATATAAGCCCAAGGAACAACTGAGGAAGGAGATTCGGGCGGAGCTCTGGCCTGGGTGCAGACCTCCTCGAGAGGAGCTGCTGCTGGGGTGCAGGGTTCGGGAGAAGGCTGCTGGAGTCTCTGGAGGAGACTGTTGGAGACATTGGGCAGAGTACTGGCTTGGAGCAGTACTCGTGCTGTGTAGGTCTTGGGACCTGTGGCTTAGTTCCTGTGGTGGACTGTCCTCTGAACTATATTGTAAGTTATATTCTGTTTCGTCAGTTAATTGTATTCCCTGTCTCACTGCTTATATGTACCACCCCATTTATCTAAACACAATAATGTTCTTCTGTTCCCAAATATATTATTGTACAAAGACTTAATAATAAACTGTGAGTAGAATAGTAATATTCACTGTCCCTGTTATTTGCTCTTCTATTCATTATTTTATTTCAAGTAGTGAGAGGGTGAGTAGTGTGGTGGGTAGAGTAATGAGAGGTGAAGATGTAGTCACCAGTGACCTCACATTACCTCCGCTAATCACTAGACTCCTACCTCCTTGCATGCCAATCCCCTGCCTACTGACTCCCTTACTCCCATATTCCCCAATTACAAACCCGTCCATTACCCCCCCCCCTTACATAACACTGGGACAAAGAGTTTACATTTTCCCCAATACACAAATAACCCGCACATAGGAGAGAGGAGCTTGCGACGACGTTTCTGTCTGACTTGGACCATTTACAAATGGTCCAAGTCAGACCGAAACGTCGTCGTAAGCTTCTCTCTTTTATGTGCGGGTTATTTGTGTATCGTTCCAGTCACGGTATTGTGCCTTTTTTGTTATTTTCCCTAATATTTTTGACCCCTGTATGTTACGATATTGTGCAAATTTGAGACCAGACCCTAGGTTCCGAGTTCTCTCTTGGTTAGATATTCTTAATACCCTATTTATATTGCCTTTATTTAAACCTATCTTCTATGGTTCTAAGTCTTCCAGGGCTCTCAGTCTATCTTTCTATATAACATTCTTTACAGAGCGGATACACTTTTCCCATCATTTTCGGTATCATTTCCAATACATTTATTGCGCATTTAGCAGTAAGACCAAATCTGACCATCTGGGACTAGAGAGATTAAAACACCTCTCCAAAGATACGTTTCAGTCCCTTATCCATCCAGCATCATTTTTATGAAGTCTGATTTCTTTCTCGGGAATAATTGATAGCATTTTTTGGCACACATCACAATGTTAGTAGATGTTCATCGATGGAAATGACTAGGCAGGTAACATCAGTCAACGCTATACTTGTCTTCATATTCACTAAACCTGTTATATATATATATATATATATATATATATATATATATATATATATATATATATATATATATATATATATATATATATATATATACACACACAAAACAACCAAGGGGGGAGTAGAATGATAGCTCTAGACCTTTCGTGTTGCATTCAGCACATTAGGAGCTTGCAAAATTGCAGAAAAGAGGAGGGTTTCCACGCAAATACGTTCCCAGAGGAGCGGGTTCACTGGAGTGAGCGAGGGAGAGAGAAGGTACCGGAAGTGCCCACAGGCACAACAGCCTGAGATTTTGGCATCAATAGCA
>NC_091350.1:19660810-19663310 GCF_038502225.1 Cherax quadricarinatus | reverse complement strand
GTGGCGACGGCAGCAGTAGCAGCTGCTGGAGTGTGGCGACGGCAGCAGTAGCAGCCGCTGGAGTGTGGCGACGGCAGCAGTAGCAGCCGCTGGAGTGTGGCGACGGCAGCAGTAGCAGCCGCTGGAGTGTGGCGACGGCAGCAGTAGCAGCCGCTGGAGTGTGGCGACGGCAGCAGTAGCAGCCGCTGGAGTGTGGCGACGGCAGCAGTAGCAGCCGCTGGAGTGTGGCGACGGCAGCAGTAGCAGCCGCTGGAGTGTGGCGACGGCAGCAGTAGCAGCCGCTGGAGTGTGGCGACGGCAGCAGTAGCAGCCGCTGGAGTGTGGCGACGGCAGCAGTAGCAGCCGCTGGAGTGTGGCGACGGCAGCAGTAGCAGCCGCTGGAGTGTGGCGACGGCAGCAGTAGCAGCCGCTGGAGTGTGGCGACGGCAGCAGTAGCAGCCGCTGGAGTGTGGCGACGGCAGCAGTAGCAGCCGCTGGAGTGTGGCGACGGCAGCAGTAGCAGCCGCTGGAGTGTGGCGACGGCAGCAGTAGCAGCCGCTGGAGTGTGGCGACGGCAGCAGTAGCAGCCGCTGGAGTGTGGCGACGGCAGCAGTAGCAGCCGCTGGAGTGTGGCGACGGCAGCAGTAGCAGCCGCTGGAGTGTGGCGACGGCAGCAGTAGCAGCCGCTGGAGTGTGGCGACGGCAGCAGTAGCAGCCGCTGGAGTGTGGCGACGGCAGCAGTAGCAGCCGCTGGAGTGTGGCGACGGCAGCAGTAGCAGCCGCTGGAGTGTGGCGACGGCAGCAGTAGCAGCCGCTGGAGTGTGGCGACGGCAGCAGTAGCAGCCGCTGGAGTGTGGCGACGGCAGCAGTAGCAGCCGCTGGAGTGTGGCGACGGCAGCAGTAGCAGCCGCTGGAGTGTGGCGACGGCAGCAGTAGCAGCCGCTGGAGTGTGGCGACGGCAGCAGTAGCAGCCGCTGGAGTGTGGCGACGGCAGCAGTAGCAGCTGCTGGCGTGTGGCGACGGCAGCAGTAGCAGCTGCTGGCGTGTGGCGACGGCAGCAGTAGCAGCTGCTGGAGCGTGGTGATTGCAGCAGTAGCAGCTGCTGGAGTGTGGCGGCGGCGGCGGCAGCAGCAGCAGCTGCTGGAGTGTGGCGACGGCAGCAGCAGCAGCTGCTGGAGTGTGGCGACGGCAGCAGCAGCAGCTGCTGGAGTGTGGCGACGGCAGCAGTAGCAGCTGCTGGAGTGTGGCGACGGCAGCAGTAGCAGCTGCTGGAGTGTGGCGACGGCAGCAGTAGCAGCTGCTGGAGTGTGGCGACGGCAGCAGTAGCAGCCGCTGGAGTGTGGCGACGGCAGCAGTAGCAGCCGCTGGAGTGTGGCGACGGCAGCAGTAGCAGCCGCTGGAGTGTGGCGACGGCAGCAGTAGCAGCCGCTGGAGTGTGGCGACGGCAGCAGTAGCAGCCGCTGGAGTGTGGCGACGGCAGCAGTAGCAGCCGCTGGAGTGTGGCGACGGCAGCAGTAGCAGCCGCTGGAGTGTGGCGACGGCAGCAGTAGCAGCCGCTGGAGTGTGGCGACGGCAGCAGTAGCAGCCGCTGGAGTGTGGCGACGGCAGCAGTAGCAGCCGCTGGAGTGTGGCGACGGCAGCAGTAGCAGCCGCTGGAGTGTGGCGACGGCAGCAGTAGCAGCCGCTGGAGTGTGGCGACGGCAGCAGTAGCAGCCGCTGGAGTGTGGCGACGGCAGCAGTAGCAGCCGCTGGAGTGTGGCGACGGCAGCAGTAGCAGCCGCTGGAGTGTGGCGACGGCAGCAGTAGCAGCCGCTGGAGTGTGGCGACGGCAGCAGTAGCAGCCGCTGGAGTGTGGCGACGGCAGCAGTAGCAGCCGCTGGAGTGTGGCGACGGCAGCAGTAGCAGCTGCTGGAGTGTGGCGACGGCAGCAGTAGCAGCTGCTGGAGTGTGGCGACGGCAGCAGTAGCAGCTGCTGGAGTGTGGCGACGGCAGCAGTGGCAGCTGCTGGAGTTTGGTGACGGCAGCATTGGCAGCTGCTGGAGTGTGGTGGCGATAGCAGCAGCAGTAGCAGCAGCTGGAGTGTGGTGACGGCAGCAGCAGCAGCTGGAGTGTGGTGGCGATAGCAGCAGCAGCTGGAGTGTGGTGGCGATAGCAGCAGCAGCAGCAGCAGCAGCAGCTGGAGTGTGGTGACGGCAGCAACAGCAGCTGGAGTGTGGTGGTGATAGCAGCAGCAGCTGAAGTGTGGTGGTGATAGCAGCAGCTGGAGTGCACTGACGACAGCAGCAGCACCAGCAGCTGCTGCTGGATTGTGGTAGTATCAGCGGCTTGAGTGGTGAGAGAAGCAGTAACAGTAACTGAAGACAGCAACGAGAGCAGCTGAAACTGTTTCTCCTGTTGCTTTTGTAGCTACTGCTGTAACTGTTTCTCCTGTTGCTTTTGCAGCTACTGCTGTAACTGTTTCTCCTGTTGTTTTTGCAGCTACTGCTGTAACTGTTTCTCCTGTTGCTTTTGCAGCTACTGC
>NC_091350.1:19500810-19650810 GCF_038502225.1 Cherax quadricarinatus | reverse complement strand
CACAGAAAATGATGTTCAATAAGGGCAAATTCCAGTTATTCCGTTATAGAAGCTGGAGGAAATAATAGCTAGAATGGAGTATAAAACAAACTCTAACACCCAATAGAGCGAGAATGCAATGTGAAGGACTTGGGAGTGTTAGTGTCAGAGGATCTCAATTTCAAGGATCACAACAGTGTCACTATCACATCTGTCAGGAAATGATAGAATGGATAATGAGGACTTTAAAAACAAGGGATGTGAAGCCAATAATTACCCTTTTTAAATCACTTGTTCTTGCTAGGCTGGAATACTGTTGTACAGCCCCATTGAAGGCAGGTTAAAAAACAGATCTAGAGAATGTATACAGAACCTTCACTGAACGTATGAGTTCAGTCAAGCACCTTAATTACTAACAACGTTTGGAGTCCCTTGACCTATACTTCCTAGAATGCAGGCGAGAAAGATACAGCATAATTACACATGGAAAATCCTAACAGAACGGGTCCCAAATCTGCACACAGAAAGACAGAGCAAAATACCCCTAGTGAAAAGCAGGGTTGCCATGAGTACATTAGAGAAAAGAGAATAAGTATCCTGGGCCCAAGATTGTTCAACAGCCTCCCACCATGCATAAGGGGAATTAGCAATAGATCCCTGGCTGCCTCCATGAGGGAACTGGACACATAAGGTCAGAACCTGACCAACCGGGCTGTGGTTCGTACGTTGGATTGTGTGCGTCCAGTAGTAACAGCCTGAGTGATCAGGCCCTGATCCACCGTGAGGCCTGGTCAAGGACTGGAACGTGAGGGCGTTGACCAAACCCCCAAACGCCCTCCAGGTAGACTCTACCTAGACAGACCCAAAATCCAGTTATCTTGTATATAAACCACCATATACATTTTCGCTAGTTCTTGTTTATTATTTTTCCCATGTTTCTATTGTGTGTTTTTCAAATTTTTTGAAACTCTCATGAAATCGTAATAACACGACTGCAAATAAATCACAGAACTAGTGGGGGTTCGAACTCCTGGATGTGAGTACTGAGTAACCTATGACGTCAGACTGTTTCGCAAATGACACTACTGCTTACAACTTCCCAGCAGTTAAAAGACTATTGAAACTCGAGTACCAACTGGAAGCCCCAACAAACCCAGCAACAAATATCCTTTTGTCTGGTTGTTTTATCTCAAGGCATCAGAAATGGAATTCGTTTTTTATACCTAAAGGTAAAAATCACCAACATAAGGAAATTTGGTGCAGAGTTTGTAATACC
This sequence comes from Cherax quadricarinatus, assembly GCF_038502225.1. Taxonomy (NCBI): domain Eukaryota; kingdom Metazoa; phylum Arthropoda; class Malacostraca; order Decapoda; family Parastacidae; genus Cherax; species Cherax quadricarinatus. The sequence continues at coordinate 19,649,555 of NC_091350.1, read as the reverse complement.
AGAGAGAACTTCAGGAGCTAGTCTGGATAAACGGTCTCACAAATGCGAATTATTAAGACTAATAAATTGACCTTAAGCCAGCAGATAGAAGGGTTGACCTGACTAGAAAACATCACTCAATATTATATTCCAAAATGAGGACTTGGTCAGGGACGTAATAACGTCGAAGACAGCAAACTCAGACCACAAGCTTAATCGACGTTTAGACCTGGATACACACTGGTCTGTAACGGCGAAACACTGTCAATCATGAGGGGAAATTCCACAAATTTAACTTAGCAATTAGAACATCAAGTGGGAAAGCATCAGCCGTGACCTTACTGAAATATGACGGGAAGACGGTATCACTAACATGAATGTGAACCAGTGTCAGAACCAGTGTCAGAACCAGTGTCAGAACCAGTGTCAGAACCAGTGTCAGAACCAGTGTTAGAACCAGTGTTAGAACCAGTGTCAGAACCAGTGTCAGAACCAGTGTCAGAACCAGTGTCAGAACCAGTGTCAGAACCAGTGTCAGAACCAGTGTCAGAACCAGTGTCAGAACCAGTGTCAGAACCAGTGTCAGAACCAGTGTTAGAACCAGTGTCAGAACCAGTGTTAGAACCAGTGTTAGAACCAGTGTTAGAACCAGTGTCAGAACCAGTGTCAGAACCAGTGTTAGAACCAGTGTCAGAACCAGTGTCAGAACCAGTGTTAGAACCAGTGTTAGAACCAGTGTCAGAACCAGTGTCAGAACCAGTGTTAGAACCAGTGTTAGAACCAGTGTTAGAACCAGTGTCAGAACCAGTGTTAGAACCAGTGTTAGAACCAGTGTTAGAACCAGTGTTAGAACCAGTGTTAGAACCAGTGTCAGAACCAGTGTTAGAACCAGTGTTAGAACCAGTGTTAGAACCAGTGTTAGAACCAGTGTTAGAACCAGTGTCAGAACCAGTGTCAGAACCAGTGTCAGAACCAGTGTCAGAACCAGTGTCAGAACCAGTGTCAGAACCAGTGTTAGAACCAGTGTCAGAACCAGTGTCAGAACCAGTGTCAGAACCAGTGTCAGAACCAGTGTCAGAACACAAACAATGAAAAGTGACCGCAAATGGATTCATTAGAAACTTCTTTTATTGAAATGTTTATATTACATAAATTGCATCATGGTAGAAAACATTTCGTGTAAATAAGGAATAATAGCGATTTCTGGCATTTTACTTAAGACGTTTCGTCTACCATTGACTTTATTAGTTTATTACTTTACTTTGAACTGATAGTTACTGGCATAGGAAAAGTTTTCTGAAATGCCCCCTTCAAGAAAGGTTCCTTGATGCTGGTGACGGGCTCTTGATCTAGGGAATTGGATCTATTCTCCAGTTCCCTGAATTAAACCTGAATACCTTCCACATCCCCCATCAGGCGCTGTATAATCCTACGGGTTTAGCGCTTCCCCCTTTATAATATTTTATTTTTTTTTATCACACTGGCCGATTCCCACCAAGGCAGAGTGGCCCGAAAAAGAAAAACTTTCACCATCATTCACTCCATCACTGTCTTGCCAGAAGGGTGCTTTACACTACAGTTTTTAAACTGCAACATTAACACCCCTCCTTCAGAGTGCAGGCACTGTACTTCCCATCTCCAGGACTCAAGTCCGGCCTGCCGGTTTCCCTGAATCCCTTCATAAATGTTACTTTGCTCACACTCCAACAGCACGTCAAGTATTAAAAACCATTTGTCTCCATTCACTCCTATCAAACACGCTCACGCATGCCTGCTGGAAGTCCAAGCCCCTCGCACACAAAACCTCCTTTACCCCCTCCCTCCAACCCTTCCTAGGCCGACCCCTACCCCGCCTTCCTTCCACTACAGACTGATACACTCTTGAAGTCATTCTGTTTCGCTCCATTCTCTCTACATGTCCGAACCACCTCAACAACCCTTCCTCAGCCCTCTGGACAACAGTTTTGGTAATCCCGCACCTCCTCCTAACTTCCAAACTACGAATTCTCTGCATTATATTCACACCACACATTGCCCTCAGACATGACATCTCCACTGCCTCCAGCCTTCTCCTCGCTGCAACATTCATCACCCACGCTTCACACCCATATAAGAGCGTTGGTAAAACTATACTCTCATACATTCCCCTCTTTGCCTCCAAGGACAAAGTTCTTTGTCTCCACAGACTCCTAAGTGCACCACTCACTCTTTTTCCCTCATCAATTCTATGATTCACCTCATCTTTCATAGACCCATCCGCTGACACGTCCACTCCCAAATATCTGAATACGTTCACCTCCTCCATACTCTCTCCCTCCAATCTGATATTCAATCTTTCATCACCTAATCTTTTTGTTATCCTCATAACCTTACTCTTTCCTGTATTCACCTTTAATTTTCTTCTTTTGCACACCCTACCAAATTCATCCACCAATCTCTGCAGCTTCTCTTCAGAATCTCCCAAAAGCACAGTGTCATCAGCAAAGAGCAGCTGTGACAACTCCCACCCTGTGTGTGATTCTTTATCTTTTAACTCCACGCCTCTTGCCAAGACCCTCGCATTTACTTCTCTTACAACCCCATCTATAAATATATTAAACAACCACGGTGACATCACACATCCTTGTCTAAGGCCTACTTTTACTGGGAAAAAATTTCCCTCTTTCCTACATACTCTAACTTGAGCCTCACTATCCTCGTAAAAACTCTTCACTGCTTTCAGTAACCTACCTCCTACACCATACACTTGCAACATCTGCCACATTGCCCCCCTATCCACCCTGTCAAACGCCTTTTCCAAATCCATAAATGCCACAAAGACCTCTTTAGCCTTATCTAAATACTGTTCACTTATATGTTTCACTGTAAACACCTGGTCCACACACCCCCTACCTTTCCTAAAGCCTCCTTGTTCATCTGCTATCCTATTCTCCGTCTTACTCTTAATTCTTTCAATTATAACTCTACCATACACTTTACCAGGTACACTCAACAGACTTATCCCCCTATAATTTTTGCACTCTCTTTTATCCCCTTTGCCTTTATACAAAGGAACTATGCATGCTCTCTGCCAATCACTAGGTACCTTACCCTCTTCCATACATTTATTAAATAATTGCACCAACCACTCCAAAACTATATCCCCACCTGCTTTTAACATTTCTATCTTTATCCCATCAATCCCGGCTGCCTTACCCCCTTTCATTTTACCTACTGCCTCACGAACTTCCCCCACACTCACAACTGGCTCTTCCTCACTCCTACAAGATGTTATTCCTCCTTGCCCTATACACGAAATCACAGCTTCCCTATCTTCGTCAACATTTAACAATTCCTCAAAATATTCCCTCCATCTTCCCAATACCTCTAACTCTCCATTTAATAACTCTCCTCTCCTATTTTTAACTGACAAATCCATTTGTTCTCTAGGCTTTCTTAACTTGTTAATCTCACTCCAAAACTTTTTCTTATTTTCAACAAAATTTGTTGATAACATCTCACCCACTCTCTCATAATAATTCTCAAATGCCATAAACCATATATTGGCGGTTTATTCTTCCATTAACATAGAGTATTGCAAGTCGCCCTGAGAGACAGCACTCCCTGTTATCCCCCCCCCCACTCAACTATCCTCTCAAGACACTCATCAAACCTCATCCTCATTTTCAACAAGCTGTTTAATTCAGTTCTTAAAAAAAAAAAAATATACAGACTGAAAATAATAATCCTCAAATTTACACTGGCTCCTTTAACTCTGTGGAAAGTGTTGTGTTCGTAAACCAGACTGATGGTAATGCAATACCGACAAGTGTTTGAATTAGTTACCGTATCTCCACCTTATAAACGCAACCAACCCACAGAACGGGTGGGGGTTGAACCCGAGTGAGTCGTAAAACTCCAGGCCAGTGTTATTACGATTTCGTGAGTTATGAACCTAACTAACGACAGACAGAATTTGCACGAAATATTAACAGGGATTCATGTTTAAGGTTTTGGGCGGATTCCCTCTTACAAAGGTCTCCGGGAACATGTCAAGTCGACGCCTGGGCTAAGATAGCGTTTAAGAAAGGGAATGAAGAGAATGACGAATATAATAATGGTCTCACAAATGGAACTTGAAAAAAAAGGCAGAGGTGATCTAGTAAGAGTTTAAATGAATTAAAGTTGACATACGAGCTACGATATCAACTGTCGCCTTTACATTTCTGCTAAACCTTTGCTGGGTTTCCAGAGTTTTCCTACTCCCACAACCCAGAAAAAGTAATAAGATCAGTAGACTGCATGCTGCTGCTAGATTAAAGCTATACTTTAAGTTTCTTCAGCACCTCAATTTGTATGGAGATCTCACATGAAATGTGTGGATAAACTCGACCCCACACACTAGACCATTATGTCGTAGATCATAATACTCATCTATTTAGAGATACGTTCAAACAAACCCTACAGGAAGTAGCAAATCACTTTGTTATTGTGATATAACATCCGAAATCTTGAAATTGTATCCACTGTTGTTGTTAACAAGTAACTATATCATGAGAATGTAATCTTTGAAATGCCTGTAATATCCAAAGATATAACTACATCTAATGTAGTCAGACAATATGTGGCTTGTGTAATCCTGTGTTTGTTACGGCTCACTGGATGAGCTGTGGCTGCACAAACTAACTGATCAGGAAACTCGAAGAAAAATTAAAAAACGAAAGAAAGGGAAAAGGGGATAAGGTGGCGGTGAAGGAGGAGAGAAAAGAGAAGAGAGGGACCACAATGCGTAGCAAGATGACACTTGAGGAATAATGAAAAAAATAAATGAAACTAATGATGAGGAGAGAGAGGAAAAAATATAGGTGGAGCAGCTATGATGAGAAAAATGAGAAATACTTAAGGACAAACCCGACCGGGTACACCAACCCGGGGAAAGAAAACCATTTATTATCTTCGATGTAGACCAGATGACACCCTCCTCTTATACCACTTATATTACCACATCTTTTCTTCTTCTCGTACCCAGTGGCAATTTTCTATAAATGTTAAAGGAGGGTGGGGAAGGTTTTGGACAGGAAAGCCAGTGGAAGGCATCGGTCACATGACCATAAGTTCCAGTGCCGAGTCAACATGACCCAAACCCGAGTCAGGAGGTATTTATGTTGACTAATGATTCTTATCTCGCCCTCCCCCCCATCCCTATTCACTCCATGTATCCAACCCCCCATCATTTCCTTTCTGCTCCCATTACACCTTTCCCTCCATTTTTCCCCTCGCCCCTTCCGTCATAACCATCCCACACCACCCTAACTGCGCACAGGTTAACGACCTTTACCTTTGAAGAATTTGAAGAATTTCGAGAAATTCATTACTTTCGGAGCTCGGCCATGGGCCAGGCTCGTCTGGTGCTTGACTGGTCAACCAGGCTGTTGCTGCTGGAGGCCCGCTGCCCCACATATCCGTCACAGCCTGGTTGATCTGGCACCTACCTGGAGTCTACCTGGAGGGCATTCCGGGGATCAACGCCCCCGCGCCCCGGTCCACGACCAGGCCTCCCGGTGGATCAGGGCCTGATCAACGAGGCTGTTACTGCTGGCCGCACGCAATCCAACGTACGGACCACAGCCCGGCTGATCCGGCACCGTCTTTAGGTATCTGTCCAGCTCCCTCTTGAAGACAACCAGGGGTCTTCCCGTAATGCCCCTTATTACTGGTGGGAGGCTGTTGAACAGTCTTGGGCCCCGGACACTTACTGTTTTTTCTCTTAGTGTACCAGTGACGCCCCTACTTTTCACTGGGGGTATGTTGCATCGCCTGCCAAGTCTTTTGCTTTCGAATGGAGTGATTGCTGTGTGCATATTAGGGACCAGTCCCTCCAGAATCTTCCAGGTGTAGATTATGATGTATCTCTCTCGCCTGCGCTCTAGTGAGTACAAGTCAAGTGCTTCCAGGCGCTCCCAGCAGTTAAGGTGTTTGATGGAACTTATACGTGCAGTAAAGGTTCTCTGTACATTCTCTAGTTCTGCAATTTCACCTGCCTTGAATGAGGATGTTAATGTACAGCAGTATTCCAGCCTAGAAAGAATAAGTGATTTAAAAAGGATCATTATTGGCTTAGCATCTCTTGTCTTGAATGTTCTCATTATCCATCCTATCAGTTTCCTAGCAGATGTGATAGTGTCATTGTTGTGGTCCTTGAGATCATCGGACATTACCACACCCAGGTCCTTCACATTACTTTTCCGCTCTATTGTGTGATTAGAGTTTGTAGTATACTCAGTCCTAGTTATTATTTCCTCCAGTTTTCCATAACGGAGTAGTTGGAATTTGTTTTCACTGAACATCATATTGTTCTCTGTTGCCCACTGGAAAACTTGGTTTATATCTTCTTGGAACTTTGCTGTGTCCTCAATGGATGAACTCTCGTGCAGATCCTAGTATCGTCTGCAAAAGATGATACAGTGATGTGGTGAAGATACTTGTCCAGTTTCCTCTTGAATGTTTCTACACTTGTTCCAGCTGTGTTTCTGATATCTTCTGGTAAGATGTTGAATAGTCTGGGACCCCGGATGTTGATACAGTGTTCCCTTATTGTGCCCACCGCACCCCTGCTCCTCACTGGGTTTATTTTACACTTCCTCCCATATCTCCCACTCCAGTATGTTGTTATGGCAGTGTGCAAATTTGGGACCAGGCCCTCGAGTATTTTCCAGATATATATTATCATGTATCTGTCTCTCCTCCGCTCCAATAAGTACTCGTTCAAGACTTGAAGGTGTTCCCAGTAATTTAGGTGCTTTACTGGCTCAATGTGAGCCGTAAACGATCTCTGTATTTGTTCCAGCTTTGACATTTCTCCTGCTTTGAACGGGACCGTCAGCACTGAGCAGTATTGTAAATGAGGGAGCACTAGGGATTCGAAGAGTGTCACCATCGGCATTATTTCCCTTGAGTAATTGAGGCACTTACGCAACAAACGGGAATCTTCAATAAAGATTCCCGTTTGTTGCATAAATGTTTAAATTCTTCAACTTTTCGATTTTCAAAACCATTCATCACATATTTCCCTTGTTTTGAAATTTCTCAATACCCACCCCGTTATCTTCCTGGCTGAAAACTACGCACAGGTGAACTAGAGGAAACTACGCACAGGTGAACTAGAGGAAACTACGCACAGGTGAACTAGAGGAAACTACGCACAGGTGAACTAGAGGAAACTACGCACAGGTGAACTAGAGGAAACTACGCAAGGTGAACTAGAGGAAACTACGCACAGGTGAACTAGAGGAAACTACGCACAGGTGAACTAGAGGAAACTACGCACAGGTGAACTAGAGGAAACTACGCACAGGTGAACTAGAGGAAACTACGCACAGGTGAACTAGAGGAAACTACGCACAGGTGAACTAGAGGAAACTACGCACAGGTGAACTAGAGGAAACTACGCACAGGTGAACTAGAGGAAACTACGCACACTAGAGGAAACTACGCACAGGTGAACTAGAGGAAACTACGCACAGGTGAACTAGAGGAAACTACGCACAGGTGAACTAGAGGAAACTACGCACAGGTGAACTAGAGGAAACTACGCACAGGTGAACTAGAGGAAACTACGCACTGGTGAACTAGAGGAAACTACGCACAGGTGAACTAGAGGAAACTACGCACAGGTGAACTAGAGGAAACTACGCACTGGTGAACTAGAGGAAACTACGCACAGGTGAACTAGAGGAAACTACGCACTGGTGAACTAGAGGAAACTACGCACTGGTGAACTAAAGGAAACTAGACATAGGTGAAGGAGAAAAAACAGGCTGGCTGGCTGGCAGACTGGCAGGCTGGCTGGCAGGCAGGCTGGCAGGCTGGCTGGCAGGCAGGCAGGTATGACAAAGCCGGATGTGGCTTCAGTGGCAGTGTTGTTCCCATACAGCCAAGTGACTTTGAATCAAATGTTTCGAATCAGTTTTACATTTTATATTTGCCGGTGAACAGCAGCCGTTCTACCTCAACTCACTTCAAAGCCTCACTCTACCTCAACTCACTTCAAAGCCTCACTCTACCTCAACTCACTTCAAAGCCTCACTCTACCTCAACTCACTTCAAAGCCTCACTCTACCTCAACTCACTTCAAAGCCTCACTCTACCTCAACTCACTTCAAAGCCTCACTCTACCTCAACTCACTTCAAAGCCTCACTCTACCTCAACTCACTTCAAAGACTGACTCATTTTATGGTATATCATCCGTATGGTGTGACTTTCAAGGTACCATGGTGACAAGGGCTCTTGATTCAAGGATCTGGAGCTATCCTCCACTTCCTTAGTTCAAGTTCGACTGTCCGTCCACCATCCCTGCTCTGTGTGGCCTGTAGTATGAATTTGACAATGGAACAAATTTTTACTATTTATGATTACCGAGGTGCCTGTACGGACCTCGGAGAACTTTAAGGGAAGCCTTTTGAAGATGCAAATTTAATAGGGCTTAACTGATGCTGGTAATTATAACTTAGTATTATAGTATTTGTCTTGGCGGAAGTTTATATTTTTGCTAGTTTTATTTTGGGTAGCTGTAAGAAAGTTAGATATTTGAGTGATAGGGGTTCGATATCTGGAGTCTACCTCGAGGGTGTTCCAGGGGTCAACGCCCCCGCGGCCCAGTCCTTGACAAGGCCTGGTGGATCAAGGCCTGATCTACCAGGCTGTTACTGCTGGCCACAAGTAGTCCAGCATACGAACCACAGCCCGACTGGTCGGGTACTGACTTTACCCATCTGTCCGGCTCCCTCTTAAAGGTAGCCAGGATACGAGAAAGACCTGCCAGGTATGGGCCAGCACGACTGCTGTGGTGGTCATTCTTACATACTGTTTGTGCTTTTCATTACCACGATCATTGAGTGATGTATCAAGTTAATCATCTTCAAGGTTCAGAATTTGCTTCTTCCCCGCATCTTCAGTTCGATAATGACTGAGATAATTATGAAAGCTACTTCTGTCAACTGTACCTTGAATTTTTCATTCTCTCTTACCTCTGGAAATCACACCATTGCTTTATCTGCAAAACTGCTTTGTCACACCTTTGCTTTATTGTATCGCCTTTGCATTATTGATGCTTACAAACCATACCACGGGTGGGGTTTGAACCCGCGGTTAGAGAGTCTCAAAACTTTAGACCGTCGCATTAGCCACTGGGCTAACGCGACGGTATGGAGTTTTGAGACTCTGACCGCGGGTTCAAACCCCACCCGTGGTATGGTTTGCTTGCAATCGTGTCATTACGATTTCGTGAGTTATTATTGATGGTTTACTGTCCCACTGTTGCTTGTCATTGCTGATGAATTACTTGTGCAACACTTGTGCAACACTTGGGTATCTTTACTGTGGAAACGTTTCGCCAACCAGTGACTTCCTCAGTCCAATACATAGAAGAATCATAATGTTGGCAGAATTACCGACAATATGTTGGGTAAAAGGACACAAGAGCAACTAATGCAACGTTTCGTTCTCCAGGGCTTGACAAAGCTCCTGGAGAAGAATGAATGGTTGAAGATCACGTGTTTGAGGTCAAGTTTATCATCCTGTCGGTTCTCTGAGCTATTTATCATCCTTTTAGTTCTCTGAACCATGTTCTCTGAACCATTTATCATCCTTGTGGTTCTCTGAACAATTTATCATCCTTGTGGTTCTCTGAACCATTTATCATCCTGTCGGCTCTCTGAACCATTTACCATCCTGTAGGCTCTCTGAACCATTTACCATCCTGTCGGCTCTCTGAACCATTTACCATCCTGTCGGCTCTCTGAACCATTTACCATCCTGTCGGCTCTCTGAACCATTTACCATCCTGTCGGCTCTCTGAACCATTTACCATCCTTGTGGTTCTCTGAACCATTTACCTCTTTCTTCCTGCTGTATACTGCTCTGACTCTCAGTGATTGAAAACACTTTACCGAAAAACAAAGTTAAGTCAAGATTCATTATAGTTATAACTTAACCAAAGTCAACCTAACTTTAACGCAATTTCTACATATTATTGACGTTAAGTTATACTAACTTTAGGCTCAGCTGGGAGAGGTTGGTTAGGATAAGGCAGAGTTAACTTTACGTTAATTTTAGCAAGGTTAAATGACCCTTCTAAGTTAGTTTTGATGCAACATTATAAATTGTCAAAGTTCGCAAGAATATATTAATATTCTTCTGAAATAAGTTATATCTTCTCAGGTGAAGGTTTGCTTCAAGAATTTTGAAGCCTTCATGTTGAGGCCTTCATGATGTTGAAGCCTTCATGATGGTGAAGCCTTGATGATGCTGGTGAAGCCTTGATGATGGTAGTGAAGCCTTGATGATGCTGGTGAAGCCTTGATGATGCTGGTGAAGCCTTCATGATGTTGGTGAAGCCTTCATGATGTTGGTGAAGCCTTCATGATGCTGGTGAAGCCTTGATGATGCTGGTGAAGCCTTCATGATGCTGGTGAAGCCTTGATGATGCTGGTGAAGCCTTCACGATGCTGGTGAAGCCTTCATGATGCTGGTGAAGCCTTCATGATGGTGAAACCTTCATGATGCTGGTGAAGCCTTTATGCTGGTGAAGCCTTCATGAAGCTGGTGAAGCCTTCATGATGCTGGTGAAGCCTTCATGATGGTGAAGCCTTCATGATGCTGGTGAATCCTTCATGATGCTGAATCATTCATAGTGAAACCTTCTTGATGCTGAAGCCTTCATGATGCTGGTGAAGCCTTCATGATGCTAGTGAAGCCTTCATGATGCTGAATCATTCATGATGGTGAAGCCTTCTTGATGCTGAAGCCTTCATGATGGTGAAGCCTTCATGATGCTAGTGAAGCCTTCATGCTGGTGAAGCCTTCATGCTGGTGAAGACATCATGATGCTGGTGAAGACATCATGATGCTGGTGAAGACATCATGATGCTGGTGAAGACATCATGATGCTGGTGAAGACATCATGATGCTGGTGAAGACATCATGATGCTGGTGAAGACATCATGATGCTGAATCATTCATGATGGTGAAACCTTCTTGATGCTGAAGCCTTCACGACGCTGGTGAAGCCTTCATGATGCTAGTGAAGCCTTCATGATGTTGAAGCCTTCATGATGTTGAAGCCTTCATGATGTTGAAGCCTTCATGATGTTGAAGCCTTCATGATGTTGGTGAAGCCTTCATGATGCTAGTGAAGCCTTCATGATGCTAGTGAAGCCTTTATGATGGTGAAGCCTTCATGATGCTGGTGAAGCCTTCATGATGCTGGTGAAGCCTTCATGATGCTGGTGAAGCCTTCATGATGCTAGTGAAGCCTTCATGATGCTGGTGAAGCCTTCATGATGCTGGTGAAGCCTTCATGATGTTGAAGCCTTCATGATGTTGAAGCCTTCATGATGATGGTGAAGCCTTCATGATGCTAGTGAAGCCTTCATGATGCTAGTGAAGCCTTCATGATGCTAGTGAAGCCTTCACGATGTTGAAGCCTTCATGATGCTGGTGAAGGCTTCATGATGTTGAAGCCTTCATGATGCTAGTGAAGCCTTCATGATGGTGAAGCCTTCATGATGTTGAAGCCTTCATGATGCTAGTGAAGCCTTCATGATGGTGAAGCCTTCATGATGCTCCAGCAGCCTTCATGATGCTAGTGAAGCCTTCATGATGGTGAAGCCTTCATGATGCTAGTGAAGCCTTCATGATGGTGAAGCCTTCATGATGCTAGTGAAGCCTTCATGATGGTGAAGCCTTCATGATGCTAGTGAAGCCTTCATGATGGTGAAGCCTTCATGTTGGTGAAACCTTCATGATGCTAGTGAAGCCTTCATGATGCTAGTGAAGCCTTCATGATGGTGAAGCTTTCATGATGCTGGTGAAGCCTTCATGATGAAGCCTTCATGATGCTGGTGAAGCCTTCATCATGCTAGTGAAGCTTTCATGATACTAGTGAAGCCTTCATAATGCTGGTGAAGCCTTCATGATACTAGTGAAGCCTTCATGATGCTTGTGAAGCCTTCATGATGCTAGTGAAGCCTTCACGATGCTAGTGAAGCCTTCACGATGTTGGTGAAGCCTTCATGATGCTGGTGAAGGCTTCATGATGGTGAAGCCTTCATGATGCTGGTGAAGGCTTCATGATGGTGAAGCCTTCATGATGTTGAAGCCTTCATGATGCTAGTGAAGCCTTCATGATGGTGAAGCCTTCATGATGCTGGTGAAGCCTTCATGATGCTGGTGAAGCCTTCACGACGGTGAAGCCTTCATGATGCTGGTGAACCCTTCATGATGGTGAAGCCTTCATGATGCTGGTGAACCCTTCATGATGCTAGTGAAGCCTTCATGATGGTGAAGCCTTCATGATGCTAGTGAAGCCTTCATGATGGTGAAGCCTTCATGTTGGTGAAACCTTCATGATGCTAGTGAAGCTTTCATGATGCTAGTGAAGCCTTCATGATGGTGAAGCTTTCATGATGCTGGTGAAGCCTTCATGATGAAGCCTTCATGATGGTGAAGCCTTCATCATGCTGGTGAAGCCTTCATCATGCTAGTGAAGCCTTCATCATGCTAGTGAAGCTTTCATGATACTAGTGAAGCCTTCATGATGCTAGTGAAGCCTTCATGATGCTAGTGAAGCCTTCATGATGCTATTGAAGCCTTCATGATGCTAGTGAAGCTTTCATGATACTGGTGAAGCCTTCATGATGTTGAAGCCTTCATGATGTTGCTGAAGCTTTCATAATGCTGACGAAGCCTTCACGATGTTGGTGAAGCCTTGGTGTTGCTGAAGCCTTTACGATGTTGGTGAGGCCTTGATGGTGTTGGTGAAGCCTTGGTGTTGCTGAAGCCTTTACGATGTTGGTGAAGCCTTTGTGTTGCTGAAGCCTTTACGATGTTGGTGAAGCCTTTGTGTTGGTGAAGCCTTGGTGTTGCTGAAGCCTTTACGATCTTGGTGAAGCCTTTGTGTTGGTGAAGCCTTGATGTACATCTTGAATACAAACAGAACAAGATGTTAATACCTTCATTAGGTATCCCACAAGAAGGAATATCTACCGTGGTTGTTAGTTTATTTCAGTTCATCCTGCAAATTTCCTTGTAATTGCGAATGCCTCTTCTGATCGGGTTTTAACTTGAAGGTTTGGATTGGTTTTTCTCCGGGTAGGAACAAGTGGCCAGTTTTATTAAAATTTTGGAAAATATCGGGATTTGTGGTTTCAATGTGTTAACTTGAACACTTTTGAGCAGCTTCAAAATTGGCTACCTACCTGGAGGGTATTCCGGGGAGCAGCGCCCCCGCGGTCCGGTCCATAACCAGGCCTCCCGGTGGATCAGGGCCTGATCAACCAGGCTGTTACTGCCCGGCACCAACTTTAAGTATCTGTCCAGCTTCCTCTTGAAGGCAGCCAGGGGCCTATTGGTAATTTTCCTTATGCATGGTGGGTGGCTGTTGAACAGTCTTGGGCCCAGGACACTTTTGGTGTTTTCTCTTAGTATACCAATGGCGCCCCTACTTTTCATTGGGTGTATTTTGCACCACCTGCCCAGTCTTTTACTTTGGTAGGGAGTGATTTTTGTGTGCATATTCGGGACCATTCCTTCTAGGATTTTCCAAGTGGAGATTATGATACATATCTCTCTCTCGTCCGCGTTCCAGCGAGTACAAGTCAAGTGCTTTCAAGCGTTCCCAGTAGTTAAGGTGCTTGACAGAACTTATACGTGCAGTAAAGGTTCTCTGTACACTCTAGATCTGAAGATTGAGACACTTATGCAGCATATGGGAATTTTTATTCAGGAAACGTTTCGCCACACAGTGGCTTCATCAGTCCAATACAAAGAGGAAGGCGTAAGAGAGGAGGAGTATGTGGTAATCAGTCCCTCAGCCTGGAGTCGATGTGTTCAGTCCATCAATCTTGTAGAATGTGTGGCGAAACGTTTCCTGAATAAAGATTCCCATATTCTGCATAAGTGTCTCAATCTTCAACTTGTCGGTTTTTCAAACCATTCATCACACACTCTAGATCTGCAATTTCACCTGCCTTGAAATGGGATGTTAATGTACAGCAATATTCCAACGTAGAGAGAACAAGTAATTTGAAAAGGATTAACACTGGCTTGGCATCTCTTGTTTTTAACGTCCTCATTATCCATCCTATCATTTTCTTGTTATCGGATTATTATTGGACTAATGTGTCGATTTTAATAAAAATAGGTCACTGGTTTCAGTGCGATAACTTGAGAATGCCTTTTCTGATTGGCTTCAAACTTTCTACGTTCGTTTATAACAACATTTGTAAAAGGGGTCGAATTGTTACTAGGGTTTTCAGGCGGTGATTTATAGAAGATATACTTAAGGAGGGATAGAGATATGCTGCACTTTTTGAACTGCGGTGTCAGCACGCCTCTGCTTAGTGATGGAGTGAGTGATAATGACAGTGTTTCTTCTTCTTCGGGTCACCCTGCCTTGGTGGGAGACGATATCATGATTCCATGATATTGTGACACTAGTATCATTATAGTTAAACGTACACAGATGCAGTTAATATGAAATTTTTATTGTGTAAACGTTTCGCTCTCCAGGAGCTTTGTCAAGCGAAACCTTGCCACAATAAAATGACACATTAATTGCATCTGTCTGTGTATACCTATTTTGTCGGTACTTCTACCATTATTAAATATCCTTATAAAGATATACAATACCGACAAATAGACGACTAAGACATGAATACACTTGCCTGACACAGCAACACTGTGCAATCTTGATACAGACGATATCTTCTACAACTCCATTGGGAGGACGGGTTTTGGACCGGGCCGCGGAGGCGCTGACCCGAGAAACACACTCCAGGTGACCTACAGGACTGAAGAAGCCTCCTGCGCAGGCGGAACATTTCGTAAAATGCTTAATGTATATATATATACATCGGAGATTATTGTATGTGCTCACCGATATGTGTTTGTGAGGGTCAAGTCCTGGCTCCTGCCTCACCTCTTAAGAAATTTAATATTTACTTATCCGTTATCACTTTAAAATAATGAAAATACAGGACATTCGGAAAATGAGTGATGGTGCGTAAGACAAACAGCTGAACATGAGAATATGATAAGTATAACACAAGAATGTCAGTGAGGTATGACACACAGGTTTTAGGATGTATACAAGGTAATATACATCATAAAGATGAAGATGCTATATGTTTTCTTAACATTACAGACATTAAGAAAGCATTGAAAACCTGAGAGTAAGAGTGGCACATAGCACGAACCCCATAAGACAGCGAGGGACGCGGTAAAAAGCTTTGCTTAATTGGTGCGTCTCATGTCGTAAATTACCTACACCTTAGGTCACAATATTTCAAGAAGGATGTTAACAAAGATTTAGGACTGAGCGAAACGTCGTCATAAAGTTCGTCGCCCAAGTGCGGGATTTTAGTGAACTGACACAGCCACAGTATTGTGACTGACTGTTCTTTAAGAACATAAAATGGCTGAGATATTTTATATTGTCGGGTCTTGTGACCCGTGATGGTGACCACAGGTCACAGTCCTCCTCAACTCACAACTTTTCTTCACATGAGTGAGAAACGGAATCATGGTACGTGAGTTTTACAATTGTAATAATGTTGGTAGAATTACCCACAATATGTTAGGTAAAAGGACACATGTGCAACTAATGCGACATTTTTATTGTGACCTCGACAACGTTTCGCTCTCCAGGAGTTTTGACAAAGCTCCTGGAGAGCGAAATGTTGTCACACTAAAAATGTCTAATTAGTTGAACATGTGTGATTTTTACAATGGTAGGACTTCTACTCCCGACGGGTCGGGAAGATTTAATCGGTTTGCCTCGTGAACATTTATAAGAACATAAGAGAGGCGGAACACTGCAGCAGGCCTGTTGGCCCATACTAGGCAGGTCCTTTACAATTCTTCCCACTAACAGCATGTACTTCTTTTGCCTTTGTGGTTCTTAATATTTCTTACTCTTGAAATATTTCTGTGACGATTGTGAAGATTCCGAGTCTATGACCTGGATTCAGATGCTGTGATATCCGGAATTATTTATATTATAAGACTGATCTATAATCAGAGTTACTTTGGTACATCAATAGGTCTGGCGCTGCTTGTCCTTCCTTAGTAAACATCTGAAGATAAGGCAAGCACCAGACGAACCTGGCCCAAGGCCGGGCTCTGGGCGTAGAAAAAAAAAAAACTCTGAACTCATCAAAGGTATACAATATTCCAGCGTAGAATCAACTCAAACGCAGATTTCCCTATCATGTGAAGTTCTCTCCAGTTCAATAGAGCTGTGCAAGTGTGTATACAGATATGTGCCCTACAGTGTATATACACAGAGTTGTACATCGCTCGGTGGATATACACCAAAGTAGTTGTACAAGAATGGTATACAATACCGACAAGATGAAATTAAGACACATGTGCAACATCCAGATGTTGCACATGTGTCACACCAGTGTCTAAAGACTCTTGCCAGCCCCAGATGTACATACACCAGGTAGCTCTATTGCCAACACTGCAACTCCTAGACACGGTATAGAGCTCACTGAGGAGCGCAGCCTCGTTATCGATCTAGGTTCTAATTATCCCAGGCTCCTCCCCATCACCTTGCTCAAAAGCCAGACCATCTGACATGATTACTCCATCAGCCTCTCCTATCCCTCACCACCTACCAGGCAGTATGTCCGGAATATCAACACTAGCAAGAGGATAGGCGTCAGATCAGATGCACACTAGCACCAGTGATCTGCCACACGATGTGTGCTTGTGATCTGCAACACCATAGTGCCACATCCCGTCTGTTGCACGCTGTGACTGTCACATTCCTTGTCTGTTACACTGGTTGTCACATCCAATGTCTGTTATACAGTGTCCCATCCTTTGTTACTGTGGCTGTAACATCCCTTGTCTTTTACTGTGGCTCTAACATCCCCTGCCTTTTACTCTGGCTGTAACATCCCCTGTCTGTTACACGCCATGGCTGTCACATCCTTTATTACTGTGGCTGTCACATCGCCTGTGTTACACGCTGTGGTTGTCACATCCTGTTACTGGCTGTTACATCTGTTACTGTGGCTGTCACATCCTCTGCTACACACTGGCTGCCACATCGTCAGGCTGGCAACGCATGTGACGTCACTGCCCATCACACTCTTGTGTTGTCAACTTTAATGACTGACTGTGATGTAGCAACGGTGTTACAGTTGTTCTTTAGGTTAAGAGGTCACCACCCAGGCTAGCAACACCGTCACTAGCCAGGCCAGCAACCCCTGTCACTAGCCAGACTAGCAACCCCTGTCACTAGCCAGGAAAGCAATTCCTGTCACTAGCCAGGCCGGCAGCCCCTGTCACTAGCAAGGCCGGCAACCCGTCCCTAGCCAGGCCGGCAACCCCTGTCACTAGCCAGGCCGGCAACCCCTGTCACTAGCCAGGCCGGCAACCCTTGTCACTAGCCAGGCCGACAATACCGTCACTAGCCACTCCAGTAACCCCTGTCATTAGCCAGGCCGGCAACCCCTGTCACTAGCCAGGCCGGCAACCCCTGCCACTAGCCAGGCCGACAGCCCCTGTCACTAGCCAGGCCGACAGCCCCTGTCACTAGCCAGGCCGGCAGCCCCTGTCACTAGCCAGGTCGGCAACCCTTGTCACTAGCCAGGCAGGTAGCCCCTGTCACTAGCCAGGCCGGTAGCCCCTGTCACTAGCCAAGTTGGTAACTCTTGTCACTAGCCAGGCTGGCAACCCCTGTCACTAGCCAGGCTGGCAACCTCTGTCACTAGCCAGGCCGGCAACACCGTCACTAGCCAGGCCGGCAGCCCCTGTCGCTAGTCAGGCCGGCAGCCCGTCACTAGCCAGGTTGGTAACCCCTGTCACTAGCCAGGCCGGCAACCCCTGTCACTAGCCAGGCCGGCAGCCCCTGTCACTAGCCAGGCCGGCAGCCCCTGTCACTAGCCAGGCCGGCAGCCCCTGTCACTAGCCAGTCCGGCAGCCCCTGTCACTAGCCAGTCCGGCAGCCCCTGTCACTAGCCAGGCCGGCAGCCCCTGTCACTAGCCAGGTTGGTAGCCCCTGTCACTAGCCAGGCCGGCAACCCCTGTCACTAGCCAGGCCGGCAGCCCCTGTCACTAGCCAGGACGGAAACACCGTCACTAGCCAGGACGGCAGCCCCTGTCACCAGCCAGGCCGGTAGCCCATGTCACTAGTCAGGCCGGCAGCCCCTGTCACTAGCCAGGCCGGCAACCCCTGTCACTAGCCAGGCCGGCAACACCGTCACTAGCCAGGCCGGCAACACCGTCACTAGCCAGGCCGGCAACACCGTCACTAGTAAGGCAAGGTGTTCCACAAGTATCTTAGTAATCAAATTTAGCTGACGAGGTAGTTGATGACTAGCCTGACTTGACAGCTACGTAAGACACTTGCCTCAGTTTATCTCTCGTGTACTTGACAAAGGATCGTAGTAATACCAGGACTGTCCTAATAATACCAGGACTGTCCTAATAATACCAGGACTGTCCTAGTAATACCAGGACTGTCCTAGTAATACCAGGACTGTCCTAGTAATACCAGGACTGTTTTGGTAATGCCAGGACGGTCCTGGTAATGCCAGGACGGTCCTGGTAATGCCAGGACTGCCCTGGTAATGCCAGGAATGTTTTGGTAATTCCAGGACTGTCCTGGTAATGCCAGGACTGTCCTGGTAATGCCAAGACTGTCCTGGTAATGCCAGGACTCTCCTGGGAATGCCAGGACTCTCCTGGTGATACCAGGACTGTCTTGGTAATGCCAGGACTGTCCTGGTAATGCCAGGACTGTCCTGGTAATGCCAGGACTGTCCTGGTAATGCCAGGACTGTCCTGGTAATGCCAGGACTGTCCTGGTAATGCCAGGACTGTCCTGGTAATGCCAGGACTGTCCTGGTAATGCCAGGACTGCCCTGGTAATGCCAGGACTGCCCTGGTAATGCCAGGACTGCCCTGGTAATGCCAGGACTGCGCTGGTAATGCCAGGACTGTCCTGGTAATGCCAGGACTGTCCTGGTAATGCCAAGACTGTCCTGGTAATGCCAGGACTGTCCTGGTAATGCCAGGACTGTCCTGGTGATGCCAGGACTGTCCTGGTAATGCCAGGACTCTCCTGGTAATGCCAGGACTCTCCTGGTAATGCCAGGACTCTCCTGGTAATGCCAGGACTCTCCTGGTAATGCCAGGACTCTCCTGGTAATGCCAGGACTCTCCTGGTAATGCCAGGACTCTCCTGGTAACGCCAGGACTCTCCTTTAAGGATTTCGAGAGTTTTCCTACTCTCGTGACCCGGCACTGGGCCAGGGTTGTCTGGCACTTGGAGGTACACGTCCAATTTGTTCTTGAAAACCTCTACACTTGTTCCGGAAGTGCTTCTAATATCTTTTGGTAGTGTGTTAGTCTCTGACCACGCATGTTGATGCAATGTTCTCTTATTGTACCCAAGGCACTCCATTTTTTTTTTTACTGGGTTTTACGTTTCCCGTATGTCGCTCCTGTAAGTTATGGCAGTGTGCAGATTTGGGACCAAACCCTCGAGCATCTTTCAGGTATATATTATCATGCATCTCTCCTCCGCTCCCAGTAATATAAATGCTTTATTGGCTCTTTTCAGGCCATAAATGACCTCTTTATCTGTTCCTTCTCTGATATCTGAAAGGAGCCCTCAACACTGAACAATACTTTAAGCGAGAGAGCACAAATGGTATGAAAAGCATCACCATAAGCCCTGTATCCCTTGTTTTCAAAGTTCACATTATCTACCCACATTATCTTTGAAAGAAATATCAACTGACATTATTGCTCACAGAGCTCTCATACATTCATTTCGTTCTATTTGGTGATGATCTTGCGTTCTGTATACAGTTTCTTTTGTTCTTTATTTTTTCCATATCTAAAGAGTTGAACTCGTCACTATTGAACATTACGTTATTCTGGACTATCCATTGGAAGACGTAGTACATTGTAGTTTTTTGTGTCTTCAACCGAGAAGATTTTAATGCTCATTTTGGTATCTGCAAATGATACATAACTGTTCCTAGTGATTTCATTTATGTCCGCTATGAGAATAAACAGCACAGGCGCCAAGACAGTGCCTTGGGGTACTGAGCTTTTTACTTCGCTATTGCTCGCTTTTGCTTTGTTTACTACTATTTGTATTTTGTGTGCAATAAAATATTCATATGCCTGCTCTCCCCACTATACCTAACACTCTCAATTTATGTGCAGTCACTCCATGATCACATTCGTCAAATACCTTTTTAGAAAACCCTCTTGACCACAACTTCGTTCTGATGTTCTTCCAACGTCTCCATAACACTATCATGGTGGTTTAGTAACTGTGATAAGCATGATCTTCCTCCTCAAAATCAATGTAGGTTTGGGTTGTGTAGGTTATGCTGTTCCATAAAGTTGGTAATCTGACCTCAATATTCAAAGACTACTGTGATATCTTACATAAGAGCTACTGGTCTGTAATTTATTGGCTAGCCCTCTACTGCTTCCTTTATGCAAAGGAGCAGTATCCGCACATTTAAGGTTTCTAGAATTTCTGCTGTATCAAAACTCTTCCTCCAAGAAATATTGAGGGTTCGTTCTCGTGCTCGATTTTGCATATATTTTAAAATATTTGGTGTTTCTGGCAATATCCTTTTGTGCTTCTTCAGAAAATCTCTCTGCATAGGTTATCTTTCCTCCGTTGTGGCACATTGACGTTTTTAAGCAGTTCGGAAATCCTTTTCTGAATCTCTCTGGAGTAGACAGCCAGGTTCATGACCAGGCCTCTCGGTGGGTCAGGGCCTGATCAACTAGGCTGGCCACTCGTAGTTCAACGTACGAACCACAGCCCGGCTGATCCGGCACTGAATTTAAGTATCTGTCCAACTCCCTCTTAAAGACAACCAGGGGTTTATTGGTAATTCACCTTATGACTGGTGGGGAGGTTGTTAAACAGTCTTGAGCCCTGGACACTTAATGTTTTCTCTTAGTGTGCTAATGGCTCCCCTACTTTTCATTGGGGGTATGTTGCATCGCCTACCAAGTCTTTTGCTTTCGTAGGGAGTGATTTCTGTCTGCAGATTAGGGTACCAGTCCCTCTAGGATTTTCCAGGTGTACTTTGATCATCTTTTAGGCATCCTCAGGTACGTATTTTACACAAAAAACGTCCTATACTCAAGTATTCAGCTTTTCTGAACACTGTTGAGGGTTTAGGGTGCTCATGACTGTTTTCCAGGGTATGACTGGTGAAGGTTTAGGGTTCTTTGATTATTTTGTCCCAATCAATTTTCTGATTGTTAAAGATAAAATTACTGAACATCATTTCTCGTAAGCTATTACCGGTGGTTTCCACCCCATCATTTATGCTTGCTCATACTTTTGTGATGTTGTGATCAGAGTATATTGTTTCTGTGATTATAATGTCTCTCGCTAACTCTTCGTTGAAGATCAAAACCAGTATATTTTCTTTCCTAGTTCTCTAGTCTGTTAGTTCACAGTAAATTTTTCACACATCCCCATTAACTCTCTGGTATGTATGTGTGGAGATGATGTGTTTCAGGGAACTATTTCTAGTACAAGTCTATTATTTATCATCTACCATTCAAATCAAGGAGACTGAACTCTCCGAGGAGGATATTTACTGTAGGATTCTCCAGGTTTTCAAGACACATTTTCCTTATCAGTTTCATGAACTCCTGAAGTGTTGATGGTGGTATATAAACAAGGATAATATCTAGATTCTTGTTCTCCGCTTTAATACCCAGTATTAAAGTTTGTTGGTTACAACAGTTCATGCAACAAAGTATCTTTCACAGAGATTTACTCCTCCCTCTGACCTGTTCACTGTCACATCCATAAACTTGTAATATTTCCGTCATGACTCCCCTTCCAAAACATCCGTTGCATGTTTTTTCTGTAAAGCTCCAAATAATGCATCTTCTTTTGTAAGGATTCCACTTACATAGTTTACTTTTTCTATTTTTTTAATTGTTGAATGTTAGCAAAGAGGAAGAAGGATTTTGTGACGAAAAAAAACTATGTGATACTGACAAGATGTGGAAAAGACACGTACAATTCAAAGTCTTTTTCCCCACACCATTTGTGATGTATTTTTACAGGTGTTAGTGTCTGGTGATGTGGCGTCTTGCAGTGTGGCTCTGTGCATTTATTCACGGTCTCTCCAGTACCGGTAATGTGAATTGTTGTAGATAAATGGTTCAGAGAATCGACGAGTTGATAATTGAGACACTTGTGCCACACTTGGGTATCTTGACTGTGGAAACTTTTCGCCAGACAGTGGCTTCATCAGTCCAATACAGAAAAAATGTGGAAGATCAGAAGGAGTTTGTGGTAATCAGTCCTTCAGTCGATGTGTAGTCCATCAGCCTTGATAAAGTACAGCAAATGCGCGGAGAAGCGGCTTATATACTGCAGATGAGTGAGGCGAAACAGTCGAAGGCGGTGTCAAAACGAGAAAAACAACACATGTGAAACGTTTCCACAATAAAATAACCAAATACTGCACGAGTGTGTCATTCATCAGCGTGGGCTGTTGTTTGTTCCGTGTGTGTGTGACGCACTGGTGTGCTGTGTTGCCTTGTGTGACGCACTGGTGTGCTGTGTTGCCTTGTGTGACGCACTGGTGTGCTGTGTTGCCTTGTGTGACGCACTGGTGTGCTGTGTTGCCTTGTGTGACGCACTGGTGTGCTGTGTTTCCTTGCAACCTGTCTGTCTCCCATGTTGTTTTGCTTGTACTTCTATGAAGAATGTGACACATGTGCATCATTTGGGAATCTTTAAGAAACGTTTCGCCAGCCAGTGGCTTCTTCAGTCCAATACAGAGAAGAACAGTGGAATATGGGAAGGAGTTTGAAGTAATCAGTCCCTCAGCCTGGAGTCGATGTGTTCAGACATCAGTCTTGAGAAAAGTACAGCATATGTGCGGAGAAATGACTTATATACTGCAGTCAGGTTAGTTGAAGCAGCAGGAGGCAGAGTCACCAGTGTCAAAATCCACTAATATAAGTAGCTCATGACTGTGTGTTAGGCAAGAATTCCCAGTGTCAAAATCCTAATATATTACTGTCTAACAGCAGGATCTTGGTTATCTCAGATTTTTAAACCATTTATATTGTATTTGTCACAGTAATTATTGGGATCTTGATACAGGGAATTCTTCAATTCTTGCCTAACATAGTCAAGACCTACTTACATTAGTGGATTTGTCCACTGGTTGATTCCCCCTCCTGCTGCTTCAACTAACCTGACTGCAGTATATAAGTCATTTCTCCGCACATATGCTGTACTTTTCTCAAAACTGATGTCTGAACACATCGACTCCAGGCTGAGGGACTGATTACTTCAAACTCCTTTCCATATTCCACTGTTCTTCTCTGTAATGGACTGAAGAAGCCACTGGCTGGCGAAACGTTTCTGAAATATAATGCACAAGTGTCACTTTTCTGTTCGTTTCTCTGGTATAACTCACTCCCGTTTCTGGGTGTGTATACATCCACCATTGTGTTCTCTTCACATAAAACTTTGTGGGTCTCAGATCATTACATTTCCCGGTCGCTAACGATGACTGACATATCTCAGGGTTAAAATATCCACATTCTCTACCAAAGCGCAACCAGCCTTTTAGCAGCATATTGGAGCACTGTCAGGTGTGGATATTTACAACTTCTACCGTGTATGCAAATATCTATGGCATTATATTTATATATTCCCTAGCTTTTACATTTATCTGCTGCAGCGTCAGCTTAGTAATAATGTTGGTAGAATTACCGACAATATGTTTGGTAAAAGGATACGGTAACGGCTTGACAAAAAAAGCTCCTGGAGAGCGAAACGTTGCCACAATAAAATGTCACATTAGTTGCACTTGTGTCCTTTGATCTAACAGTGTCAGCTTTGAACATTAAAATGGTATAAAATACCGACAGATTGTTAGGTAAGACACATATGCAACAGTTAGGTATCTTTAACCTAACTGTTGCATATGTGTCTTACCTAACAACAGTGTCAGCTTTATCTAGTGTCTTTTATCTTTGGTTTGTGTCTACCATGACGTGAGTATATTTCTTGTGCTTCACTATATTGTCTATCTCAGGATGTTTCTCATGTCCATTATTTTGCATCAATGATTGAGATTCGCCTGAGTTGTTCTACACCTGTGTCACAAATGTGTACTTTACATGTGTGTTTCCACACCTTTGTTATTCTGCATCGGTGCTTCCATCTCGCCTCTTGTTACTTTGATGGTATAAACCTTGGTAATAAATACCGACAAGCTGGTTTAGAAAGACACGTAAGCAAACACTATAACATATTTATTAGAAAACGTTTCGGTCCTGGGACCTTGATCACTTCTAACATACAGAGGTAGAAAGACATTATATATATAGGCGGAGAGTGAGATGTGACGCACGTGACCTGAGGAATGTCATAAGAACATAAGAATGGAGGAACACTGCAGAAGGCCTACTGGCCCATGTGTCATTTTGCTTATATGATACATTCTCACCTGTCACACCTGTGGTCATTTCCTTGCTTCACTTTTTCTTCCATATATCTGGTAATTTATCCATTAAAGATAGTATTTTGTGCTCGCAGTTATCTTTTACTGCGTGTGTTATGTTCTTCCACATTTCTCTGTCCTATCACAGATCAAAAAATACTTTCCCCTGTTAACTATAGTCACTTGCGCTGGGTGACTCTTCCATGCGTAATAAATGACGTGAATATGCAAATGGTATACAGTACAGACAGGCTGATAAATAAGACACATGTGCAATAGTTATGCGTCGTTATTCCGAAACGTTTCGCCTACACATTAGGCTTCTTCAGTCGAGTACAGAAGAGTTAACAGAAGCAGTAAAGATGTGAAGACGATATAATCAGTCCATCAGTCATATTAGATTACACTTCTCATGGCAGAAAATACACAGTAATCCTCTCGTGTGACTTTTGAACTTCGAGTCACAGAAGGTAAAATTTTGGGGAGATTTAAAAGGAGATTTACACAGATATATGAATGCGAAAGGTTGGGAATGAAATAGATCTGAGGTACTGAAGCTAATCTGAGCACATAAGAAAGGAAGAAAACTGCAGCAGGCCTACTGACCCGTACTAGGCAAGTCCTTCTCAAACCCAAACTAACAAAAATATTTTCCCAACCCATTTTCAACGATACCCTTAGCTTTATTAGCTCATGCGTGAGTCTCGCTCACATCCAACCCCTCACTTCTTGGGTAGCTGCGGGAATAAGTGTGACGAATATGTAGGTGGGAGGTAGGAAGTACCTAGCAGTAGGTTCTACAATAAGTTATCCAATACAAAAACGTTGGCTCCTAGAATTTAGGCCTATGGTGAACTCTGTAAAAACGTGGTATAGTGCTGTGGCCAGCGATGGGCCAGGGCAGAGTGCTGTGGCCAGCGATGGACCAGGGCAGAGTGCTGTGGCCAGCGATGGACCAGGGCAGAGTGCTGTGGCCAGCGATGGACCAGGGCAGAGTGCTGTGGCCAGCGATGGACCAGGGCAGTGTTATGGCCAGAGATGGACCAGAGCAGTAGTGTGGCCAGCGATGAACCACAACACACTGCAACTGTGACACACAGCTATCTGGTGTTGATACCAAGAAATACCTGGTGCAACTACACTGATTCACCAAAACCCTCACCTCTGTTAACCCTGGTATATCTCGTGAGGACTGTCCGTGGATTATATTGGTTATACCAGCACTATCTTAGTAACACCACGGCTGTCCCAGTAACACCACGGCTGTCCCAGTAACACCACGAGTGTCCCAGTAACACCACAGCTGTCCCAGTAACACCACGGCTGTCCCAGTAACACCACGGCTGTCCCAGTAACACCACGAGTGTCCCAGTAACACCACGGCTGTCCCAGTAACACCACGGCTGTCCCAGTAACACCACGGCTGTCCCAGTAACACCACGAGTGTCCCAGTAACACCACGAGTGTCCCAGTAACACCACGAGTGTCCCAGTAACACCACGAGCGTCCCAGTAACACCACGACTGTCCCAGTAACACCACGGCTGTCCCAGTAACACCACGAGTGTCCCCGTAACACCACGGCTGTCCCAGTAACACCACGAGTGTCCCCGTAACACCACGGCTGTCCCAGTAACACCAGGAGCGTCCCAGTAACACCACGAGTATCCCAGTAACACCGAGCGTCCCAGTAACACCACGAGCGTCCCAGTAACACCACGAGCGTCCCAGGAACACCACGAGTATCCCAGTAACACCACGAGCGTCCCAGTAACACCACAACTGTTCCAGTACACCAGAAGCATCCCAATAACACCACGAGTGTCCCAATAACACCACGAGCGTCCCCGTAACACCACAACTGTTCCAGTAACACCAGAAGCGTCCCAATAACACCACGAGCGTCTCAGGAACAGCACGAGTGTCCCAGTAACACCACGAGTGTCCCAATAACACCACGAGCGTCCCAGTAACACCACAAGCGTCCCAGGAACACCACGAGCGTCCCAGGAACACCACGAGCGTCCCAGTAACCACGAGCGTCCCAGTAACACCACGAGCGTCCCAGGAACACCACGAGCGTCCCAGTAACCACGAGCGTCCCAGTAACACCACGAGCGTCCCCGTAACACCACAACTGTCCTACTTCAGTATGCTGTTACAACGGTGCTCAGACTGGGAACCAAACACCTCAATTGTTATCCATGAATATGCTATCTAGTATTTATCTTGGTTACAGAGAGAACAATCCAAAATGCTCTGATGTGTTCCCAATAGTTTAGATGTTCAATTGATTCTATGCTGGGAGTAATAAGACGTCTGTATATTTTCCAGCTCTGTTATTTCACCTGCCTTGACAGGTGTGTGCGCCCAGAGGAATATTGTTGTCAGGAGAGCGCCTTTGGCATGAAGAGTGTCATCACTGACATCGTTCATCTTTGAATGTTCTCATAATCCGGCTTATTATTTTCCTGCCATCAGCTGCATTTGATATATTATGTTATCTAACATAGGAATTATCATGTCAGATAATTTCTAAGTGTTTTACCTGTTCTAACGTTGTGTGAGATGTTCTGCCTGTATCCACTCGACTCACGAACCGCGGGTTCAAATCCCGCCCGTGGTATGGTTTGTATCCACTCCTGTGTGGTTCTTCACTCTTCACTTATCTCACCAGATATAAGTTGCTATTGAACAGTGATGTTTTTATTTTCCCAATGGAAGACTTTGTTCATATGTTTGTATTTTTTCTATGTTCACTAAGTTGACTTTCAAACTTATTTTATCTGCAGAGTAGCTGTGACTAGCGTTTATTTTTTAAAACTCTGGTATAATGATGAGAGACAAAAGTGCCAGGACCGTGCCTAAGGTACTCTGTAGTCTGCTTAGAAATCTGACTTATCAGTTTCCCTATCAGTTTCACTCCATGGTCATATCGTCACATGATTTTGCGAAATCTGTGTAAACCACATGCGTGATTTGTTTTTTTCTAAAACCTCCGTGATATGTCAAGAGAATCTTATAACTGCAACGAGCATGATCTTCCTGTTTGAAATTTACGTTGACTTGGTGGTGTTAAGTCTTACGTAGCCAGGAAAAAAAGTTGGTTTATGTCTTAACTCCGTTTCTAACACAGTTTTGATGTAATTTTTTGTCATTTGCTACGTCTTTTGTGAAGAGGAGCAAGTGTTTGAACTTTTGTGAAGAGGAGCAAGTGTTTGAACTTTTGTGAAGAGGAGCAAGTGTTTGAACTTTTGTGAAGAGGAGCAAGTGTTTGAACTTTTGTGAAGAGGAGCAAGTGTTTGAACTTTTGTGAAGAGGAGCAAGTGTTTGAACTTTTGTGAAGAGGAGCAAGTGTTTGAACTTTTGTGAAGAGGAGCAAGTGTTTGAACTTTTGTGAAGAGGAGCAAGTGTTTGAACTTTTCAAGGTCCTTGGAATTTCATCTGAATCTAAGTAGTTCCCTCAAAGACCCCAGAGTACCGATACTTTTGATGGTCTTCCAGAGTTCCCCTTACTCCCGCAGCCCGGCCATAGGCCAGGCTTATTTGCTTCTTGCCTGGTCACGCAGGCTGTTGTTGCCGGCAACCCGACTGCACACATATCCATCACAGTCTGGTTGATCCGACACTTGGCGGAGGTGCTCGTCTAGTTAATGGTCTACCTGGAGGGTATTCCGGGGGTCAACGCCCCCGGTGGGTCAGGGCCTGATGAACGAGGCTGTTACTGCTGGTACTTTGTATTTCTGGAGAAATATTACATTCCAGGAACCACGGGACTAGGTATTGAATGTCTGGCCATATTATGTCTCTGGCCATATTATATCTCAGTGGCTGTTATGTATCTCAGTGGCTGTTATGTATTTCAGTGGCTATGTTATCTGAGTGGCTATGTTATCTATCTCAGTGGCTGTTATCTCAGTGGCTATGTTATCTCAGTGGCTATGTTATCTCAGTGGCTATGTTATCTCAGTGGCTATGTTATCTCAGTGGCTATGTTATCTCAGTGGCTATGTTATCTCAGTGGCTGTTATCTCAGTGGCTATGTTATCTCAGTGGCTATGTTATCTCAGTGGCTGTTATCTCAGTGGCTATGTTATCTCAGTGGCTATGTTATCTCAGTGGCTATGTTATCTCAGTGGCTATGTTATCTCAGTGGCTGTTATCTCAGTGGCTATGTTATCTCAGTGGCTATGTTATCTCAGTGGCTGTTATCTCAGTGGCTATGTTATCTCAGTGGCTATGTTATCTCAGTGGCTATGTTATCTCAGTGGCTGTTATCTCAGTGGCTATGTTATCTCAGTGGCTATGTTATCTCAGTGGCTATGTTATCTCAGTGGCTATGTTATCTCAGTGGCTATGTTATCTCAGTGGCTATGTTATCTCAGTGGCTATGTTATCTCAGTGGCTGTTATCTCAGTGGCTATGTTATCTCAGTGGCTGTTATCTCAGTGGCTATGTTATCTCAGTGGCTATGTTATCTCAGTGGCTATGTTATCTCAGTGGCTATGTTATCTCAGTGGCTATGTTATCTCAGTGGCTATGTTATCTCAGTGGCTATGTTATCTGTCTCTAAGTCAACGAAACATTCACTGATATTGAATTTATAATTTGTATGATGAAGAGTACAGAGAATCTTCGTGAGGGTGAACACTGATACTCACTAGTCTTCTGAAATGTTAATAAACTAACAAAAAAAAGGCACAATACCGTGACTGGAACGATACACAAATAACCCGCACATAAAAGAGAGAAGCTTACGACGACGTTTCGGTCCGACTTGGACCATTTACAAAGTCATGTAAGCTTCTCTCTTTAATAAACTATGTTAACTGAATATTAAGTATTAGATGAAGGTGGGACAAGTCGTTGTTGTCGTCGTCACTCATCCTGACCACCACCTATCACGACCACCACCCACCACGACTGGAGTTTTGAGACTCTCTGACCGAGGGTTCAAT
This sequence comes from Cherax quadricarinatus, assembly GCF_038502225.1. Taxonomy (NCBI): domain Eukaryota; kingdom Metazoa; phylum Arthropoda; class Malacostraca; order Decapoda; family Parastacidae; genus Cherax; species Cherax quadricarinatus. Next base: position 19,620,100 of record NC_091350.1, on the reverse strand, counting down.
CCCGGCCGGGGTATGGTTTGGCAACCATCAATAATCCACCCACTCAAACCACCAATAACTTACCCACCCACCCATCCATCAACACTTGCCCATCTAGCCACCTCCACCCACCCACGTGGAGGAGGACGAGGAGGAGGAGGAGGAGGAGGAGGATGAGGAGGATGAGGAGGACGAGGAGGAGGATGAGGAGGAGGAGGATGATGAGGAGGACGAGGAGGAGGAGGACGACGAGGACACTATTAGTTCCACTTCGCTTATACACCCCTAAGAGTAGTGTCTAAAGTTTTTTTTTTTTTTTTTTTTTTTTTTTTTTTTTTTTTTTTTTTTTTTTGTGTGTGTGTGTAAGAGTAACTCACAATAGTGAGGTGGTGTGTTAACGTTGACATTTTTAAGCATACGTGTAATATTAATATTTTTAGAAATTGTGGCATGCTAAGAGTATGTTACATTGTATTTGGGGTCAGACACCCATATAGGCGTGCCCTCCCGACCAGCGAACCAGGTGCTAAGCGTATAATTAATGGGGTTCCCTCGTTATGCTAGCACCTTGGTTCAACCAGCAAATAACAAGGAAGCCCACCCTAGTTGTGAAGCGATGTGGTACACTCGTGAACCAACACTGGCAGACTTACCTCCAAGTCTGGTCGAAGACGCTTCTTACTGTGTCTCTTGCTTGCATAATTACCTTTCTGTACATATCCTCTGTAAATATTGTACATATTGCTTGCCGTTTGGTGAAGGAAATATATTAATATTTACTCTCCTTGTCTTGCTCGTTCCTCAGTTCTACCTTATTGTGCTACAACCATGTGTGCAGGCCGCTAAACTACACACAAATCGTATATAAGGTGCTGCAGCACTCTTTTTCAAGTTCCTGAATGTTGAGAATTATCTATCATTACATTGTCACGTATTCATTACAATGTGTGGAGCAATTTTCTCCAACTCCCAGGGGGATCGACCCCCCCCCCTCGTAGGAGCTAAGATCTCCTCCTCCTCTCTGCTTTCCTATACTGTTTTCCGGCCAAGCTGTGGTGGTGGTCATGGTGGAGGGTCGGGTTTGCGACGGTGTCCGATTCTGAGTTTAAAGGAAGGTCTCTCATGGGAGAATGACCGTATGGTACAAGGAACCTTGGAACAATATACGGTATATGGAAGCATGGAACGATGTACAGTATGGTATAGGGAAACATGGAAGAATAATGGCATGGTATACCTGGGATATAAAAGTAATGGCAAGGAAAACTGATACAAACACTGAGTCATAAACCCCAAGGAGCGACTTTTTTTGAGGATGTAACAGAGAGACTGGTAATGACAGCACTTAACTCTTCAAATTTTACCAGATAACTGGAATATGACTGCAAACTCATCAGAAGTACATGTAACCGGAACAGCACACCCCCCACAGCTTCCAGCACTAGTATTGCTTCTATTAGAGATTCTATTACAGATTCAGGCGTACATGGGTCGGCTGAAATAACTGGAAACGAAACTGTACCAAACCCGGACACAGTAAAACGCAGCCATCACAAATTCCATGTATGTCGGCATTATACTTGGGGAGTTTGCAAATATGGACCAACTGGAAATAAAAATGGAATGTGTCAGTACCACCAACCAACGAAATGTCGCACTCTCCTTGATGAAGAAGTATGTCATTCCAAGATTTATATATACTTTCAGTACATGAGAGAGAAAGCTTTGATGAAAACTGCCCAGCGTTCCATGTGAAGAGAAGGAACCACGTAAAGCAATAAAAACATACAACCGAACATGATAATTACAACCATGCACACAACAGATATTTAAGTGCCAAGAAATGGAAAAGAATGACAAAAAGTGGTAATAATATATCACCTGGGAACCATCCTGGACTGGAAATAAAGCCAATGGCTGACTCGCCAGAGCCAGGGATATTACAACTAACAGAAAAGCTTCCCAACACAACAACAACAATCATAATATCATTCGTCTTTGCTAACACTGTAGGTCTTAAACGAAGCAGCAACATCAAAACACCGTTCATCAATGGTCTCACAGAGTCAAATATAGTGTTTACAACCTTTACGAAGATCCACATTAAAGACTACTCTGACAATGGTAGCGCTGTATGGCCCTTATGGGCTAAGCACTTCGTTATGATTATAATATTCTGATAATGAAATATGGATACCCGGGTATAATCTACTCAGATGCGAGCGGGGGAAAACAAGCACAAGGGCGGGGAAGGTTAAAAAAAGTCTGTTATATATATACCGAGTTACTGAACACCGTGAATGATGTCAAGCTTTGGCGATTAAAATTGAAAATTGAAAAGCAAAATCAAGTTACTGAACTTGTATAGAAACCATCAGATGCAACTTCCCAGCAGTTCAAAGATCAACTAATGAGAGCAGAATACTGCCATGACAGCCTAGCAAACCCGGCTCTAAATATCCTCTTAACTGGTGACTTCAGTTTAAGACAAAATGGAATAATGTAGCAAAGACAGTAATAGCAGAGTGAGTGTGAGTGTGAGTGTGAGTGTGAGTGTGAGTGAGTGTGAGTGTGAGTGAGTGTGAGTGTGAGTGAGTGTGAGTGAGTGTGAGTGAGTGTGAGTGAGTGTGAGTGAGTGTGAGTGAGTGTGAGTGTGAGTGAGTGAGAGTGAGTGTGAGTGAGTGTGAGTGAGTGTGAGTGAGTGTGAGTGAGTGTGAGTGTGAGTGTGAGTGTGAGTGTGAGTGAGTGTGAGTGTGAGTGAGTGTGAGTGAGTGTGAGTGAGTGTGAGTGAGTGTGAGTGTGAGTGAGTGTGAGTGTGAGTGAGTGTGAGTGAGTGTGTGAGTGAGTGTGAGTGAGTGTGAGTGAGTGTGAGTGTGAGTGTGAGTGAGTGTGAGTGAGTGTGAGTGAGTGTGAGTGTGAGTGTGAGTGAGTGTGAGTGAGTGTGATTGTGAGTGAGTGTGAGTGTGAGTGAGTGAGTGTGAGTGTGAGTGAGTGTGTGTGTGTGTGTGTGTGTGTGTGTGTGTGAGTGTGATTGAGTGTGAGTGTGAGTGAGTGTGAGTGAGTGAGTCCCAGGAGCCAGTCTGGATGAACACACTCAAACTAAATACTAAGACGGCAACAAATTTGCCTTATGCCAGCAAATAACGGAACCGACCCGAGTACAGAATATGCTAGACTTAAATAATAATTTGTTACGGCTCATAAGTGTTGAAGACGGCAAACTCATAAGTTCATAAAAGTTCAAACATGCGTTCTCGCTGGTCCACATCATTTACATAAACACGCCTAATAATGAGGGTATATCTCTGATACATGTACATCTGAATTCCAAGAGTCTCTTTCTTTACATAGTTAACTTTAACAACATCAACTGGGAGCTACTAAACCGTGAGCTTAGTGAACTAGTATACTGGAAAGACAATATGATAAACGAGGACCTGACACAGTATTGCGAGGGGATAAGCTTAATGACAGAAGTATGCTCCAGAGACGTACCATAACGAAGGAGGTAAAGGTGAAAGAGATGAATCACACCCATTATAGGTGAAGACGTAAGATAACAAAAGCTTCTCAAAAGCAGCAAACTCTGAAGAACGACAAGTTAGAGAAATGGAAAAATGTTGAACTCAAACTGAATGCGTCAGAGTCCAGGAGAGAGAGGCAACAAAAAGCCATAAATGAAATTAAGAGAAATCCAAAAATACTTCTCGCATGCAAAGTCGAGGGCAAAAATATAATTTAGTTATCAGGATTTTGATGAATTAAAGGAGATAGAATATACACTAAAGATGATAAAGAAATGAGCGAAATACTCAGATCCCAATACGATTCGATGTTGAGTGAACCTTCAATCAGCCTACAGACTGACGACCCAAATGAGCTCATAATGAGAGGTAAAATGGTGAAGATTTCCATAATCTCTGATATAACTCTAACACCACTTGATTTAGTTCTAAGCAGCCACTGATAGCACTCTGTCCCAGACCCCTGACTATTGGATCTGAACATTTATCAAAACTGATAGAAGCCATTACCACGTACCTTAAATATTCCATGGAGAAACCTGGACACTGGAGTCATCTCAGCCACTGAAAGCCCTTGATATAACCTCACTTACTTAAGATAACAGCAAAGAAATAACAAAGAAAAAAATGTTAATGCAGACACCCCACATTATTCAAAGTTTTAAAAAGGTTTCAAGAAGTAAGCTTGACAATCACATGGAACCGCAGCAGTTGCCTAGCCCAGGTCAGCATGGGCCACAACAGATTGTAAACCTCCCTGCCTCACCTCTCTCGATATTACTGAACAATTATAATAAGGTCTTGGATGCACCTGAAGACAAGCAAAATGCAGATATCTTTGATGAGTTCCGAGAGTCTACTCACTGAGCCCGGCCATGGGCCAGGCTTGCCTGGTGCTTACCTGGAGGTTACCTGGAGGTTATTCCGGGGATCAACGCCCCCGCGGCCCGGTCCATGACCAGGCCTCCCAGTGGATCAGGGCCTGATCAACCAGGCTGTTACTGCTGGCCGCACGCAGTCCAACGTACGAGCCACAGCCCGGCTGATCCGGCACTGACTTTAGGTATCTGTCCAGCTCTCTTGAAGGCAGCCAGGGGCTTATTGGCAATTCCCCTAATGCTTGATGGGAGGCTGCTGAACAGTCTTGGGGCCCCGGACACGCAGAAGCCCTTGACAAGTGCGATCATAGAGTAACTGCGCACAAAATGCCTGTAAAACGGGCAACTGGAAAGCTGGCAGATGGATATTTACCTGTATGACTAACATGACCCAAAAATGAGAAGTGAACAGAGTAAAATCAGGTACTGCTACAACGAAAGATAGCAAGGGATAGGCCTGCACCGAGCATTAAAGTATGTCGCCGAAGGCCGCTATGTATGTGACTACTTCCTTAGGTAAGTACTCCCTTCCCTCTCTCCCACTTCCATCTTCTTGTACTCCCTCCCGCTAGTGCCACCCCGGGGCTGCACAATTAGCCAAGGCAGCATTACACAACCAAATTGCTGTCATGACTCCTCATTACAAGCCCTTTAAATATTCCAGGAATTTTTTGAGACATGGAGAGGGTGTAGGAAATGTAAGGTGAGAGAGAGGGCGAGTGAGAGAGCTACTGAGAGCGAGCTAGAGTGAAAGTAAGGGACAGAGAGAGGGCGAGCGAGAGGGCAAGCTAGTGAGAGCGAGGGTAAAAGCAAGGGAGAGTGTACTCACCTATTTGTGGTTGCAGGGGTCGAGTCTTAGCTCCTGGCCCCGCCTCTTCACCGAGTGTGTGTGTGTGTCTCAGTGTCAGAGCAAGTGTGCGAGTGAGAGAAATTGCGCGCGCGCGCGCGTGTGTGTGTGTGTGTGTGTGTGTGTGTGTGTGTGTGTGTACTCACCTATTTGTACTCACCTATTTGTGGTTGCAGGGGTCGAGTCCTAGCTCCTGGCCCCGCCTCTTCACCGGTTGCTACTAGGCCCTCTCTCTCCCCGCTCCATGAGCTTTATCAAACCTCGTCTTAAAACTGTGTATGGTTCCTGCCTCCACTACGTCATTTTCTAGGCTATTCCACTGCCTTACAACTCTATGACTGAAGAAATACTTCCTACTATCTCTCTGACTCATTTGTGTCTTCAACTTCCAATTGTGGCCTCTTGTTTCTGTGTCCCCTCCCTGGAACATCCTGTCTTTGTCCACCTTGTCTATTCCACGCAGTATTTTATATGTCGTTATCATGTCTCCCCTGACCCTCCTGTCCTCCAGTGTGGTCAGGCCGATTTCCCTTAATCTTTCCTCATAGGACATTCCCCTTAGCTCTGGAACTAACCTTGTCGCAAACCTTTGTACTTTCTCTAGTTTCTTGACGTGCTTTATCAAGTGCGGGTTCCAAACAGGTGCTGCATACTCCAGTATGGGCCTGACATACACGGTGTACAGTGTCTTGAATGATTCCTTACTAAGGTATCGGAATGCTGTTCTCAGGTTTGCCAGGCGCCCATATGGTGCAGCAGTTATCTGATTGATGTGTGCTTCCGGAGACATGCTCGGTGTTATACGCACCCCAAGATCTTTCTCCTTGAGTGAGGTTTGCAGTCTTTGGCCACCTAGCCTATACTCTGTCTGTGGTCTTCTGTGCCCCTCCCCCATCTTCATGACTTTGCATTTGGCAGGATTAAATTCGAAAAGCCATTTGCTGGACCAGGTGTCCAGTCTGTCCAGGTCTCTTTGAAGTCCTGCCTGGTCCTCATCAGATTTAATTCTCCTCATTAACTTCACATCATTTGCAAACAGGGACACTTCTGAGTCTAACCCTTCCGTCATGTCGTTCACATATACCAAAAATAGCACTGGTCCTAGGACCGACCCCTGTGGGACCCCGCTCGTCACAGGTGCCCACTGTGATACATCATTACGTACCATGACTCGTTGTTGCCTCCCTGTCAGGTATTCTCTGATCCATTGCAGTGCCCTTCCTGTTATATGCGCCTGGTGCTCTAGCTTCTGCACTAATCTCTTGTGAGGAAAAGTGTCAAAGGCCTTCTTGCAGTCCAAGAAGATGCAATCAACCCACCCCTCTCTCTCTTGTCTTACTTCTGTTATTTTATCATAAAACTCCAGAAGGTTTGTGACACAGGATTTGCCTTCCGTGAATCCGTGCTGGTTGGCATTTATACTCCTGTTCCGTTCCAGGTGCTCCACCACTCTCCTCCTGATAATCTTCTCCATAATTTTGCATACTATACACGTCAATGACACAGGTCTATAGTTTAGTGCCTCTTTTCTGTCTCCTTTTTTAAAAATGGGAACTACATTTGCCGTCTTCCATACCTCAGGTAGTTGCCCAGTTTCCAGGGATGTGTTGAAGATTGTGGTAAGTGGCACGCACAATATATCTGCTCCCTCTCTAAGGACCCACGGGGAGATGTTGTCTGGTCCCATTGCCTTTGAGGTATCGATGTCCCTTAGCAGTTTCTTCACCTCCTCCTCATCTGTATGTATGTCGTCCAACACTTGTTGGTGTATTCCTTGCTGGTGTCCCCGTCTGGTCTGTCCCCCCAGAGTCCTTCCTGTCTCTACTGTAAATACTTCCTTAAATCTCTTGTTTAGCTCCTCACATACCTCTTGATCGTTTCTTGTGAGTTCTCCACCTTCTTTCCTCAGCCTTATCACCTGGTCCTTGACTGTTGTCTTCCTCCTAATGTGGCTATACAGCAGTTTCGGGTCAGATTTGACTTTCGATGCTATGTCGTTTTCATACTGTCGCTGGGCCTCCCTCCTTATCTGTGCATACTCGTTTCTGGCTCTTCTACTAATCTCCTTGTTTTCCTGGGTCCTATGCCTCCTGTACCTTTTCCATTCTCTGTTGCACTTAGTTTTTGCCTCCCTACACCTTCGGGTAAACCAAGGACTCGTTTTGGTCTTCCTATTATTTCCGTTTCCCTTGGGAACAAAACTTTCCTCTGCCTCCTTGCACTTGCTTTGTATGTGTGTGTGTGTGTGTGTGTGTGTGTGTGTGTGTGTGTGTGTGTGTGTGTGTGTGTGTGTGTGTGTGAGAAAACGCTAGTGAGAGTGTGAGAGCGAGTGTGTGTGAGCGAGTGTGTGTGAGCGAGTGTGTGTGAGCGAGTGTGTGTGAGCGAGTGTGTGTGAGCGAGTGTGTGTGAGCGAGTGTGTGTGAGCGAGTGTGTGTGAGCGAGTGTGTGTGAGCGAGTGTGTGTGAGCGAGTGTGTGTGAGCGAGTGTGTGTGAGCGAGTGTGTGAGCGAGTGTGTGAGCGAGTGTGAGAGCGAGTGTGAGAGCGACTGTGAGAGCGAGTGTGAGAGCGACTGTGAGAGCGAGTATGTGAGCGAGTGTGCGCGCGAGAGCCAGAGTGTGAGAGCGAGTGTGCGTGAGAGCGAGTGTGCGTGAGAGCGAGTGTGCGTGAGAGCGAGTGTGTGTGTGTGTGTGTGTGTGTGTGTGAGAGAGAGAGAGAGAGAGAGAGAGAGAGAGAGAGAGAGAGAGAGAGAGGGGGGGGGGGTTCCTGGGAGTGCCTTATGCTTCTAATTAAAAACATAAGTTTTGCACTAACTGCTCGTAACTGTTGCTTACCCCGGGTCAGCCACACAGCTGATACTTCCCTTCCCTAGGTACCCAGGTACCTACTTGCTGCTGGGTAATTAGAGGCAGCTCGTGAAAAGATATGTACCTTCAAGAATACGCCAGTATGTTTTGCTGATACACGGAGAGCTGTATGTTTCGCATACTTTGGTAGTCCCATGGGAGCACCACAACCCAGGAGACCAGGCTGGTAGTGCTCGCTACAAGCACCGCAACCCAGGAGACCAGGCTGGTAGTGCTGGGTACAAGCACCACAACCCAGGAGACCAGGCTGGTAGTGCTCGCTACAAGCACCACAACCCAGGAGACCAGGCTGGTAGTGCTCGCTACAAGCACCACAACCCAGGAGACCAGGCTGGTAGTGCTCGCTACAAGCACCACAACCCAGGAGACCAGGCTGGTAGTGCTCGCTACAAGCACCACAACCCAGGAGACCAGGCTGGTAGTGCTCGCTACAAGCACCACAACCCAGGAGACCAGGCTGGTAGTGCTCGCTACAAGCACCACAACCCAGGAAACCAGCCTGGTAGTGCTCGCTACAAGCACCACAACCCAGGAGACCAGGCTGGTAGTGCTCGCTACAAGCACCATAACCCAGGAGACCAGGCTGGTAGTGCTCGCTACAAACACCACAACCCAGGAGACCAGGCTGGTAGTGCTCGCTACAAGCACCACAACCCAGGAGACCAGGCTGGTAGTGCTCGCTACAAACACCACAACCCAGGAGACCAGGCTGGTAGTGCTCGCTACAAGCACCACAACCCAGGAGACCAGGCTGGTAGTGCTCGCTACAAGCACCACAACCCAGGAGACCAGGCTGGTAGTGCTCGCTACAAGCACCACAACCCAGGAGACCAGGCTGGTAGTGCTCGCTACAAGCACCGCAACCCAGGAGACCAGGCTGGTAGTGCTCGCTACAAGCACCACAACCCAGGAGACCAGGCTGGTAGTGCTGGGTACAAGCACCACAACCCAGGAGACCAGGCTGGTAGTGCTCGCTACAAGCACCACAACCCAGGAGACCAGGCTGGTAGTGCTCGCTACAAGCACCACAACCCAGGAGACCAGGCTGGTAGTGCTCGCTACAAGCACCACAACCCAGGAGACCAGGCTGGTAGTGCTCGCTACAAGCACCACAACCCAGGAGACCAGGCTGGTAGTGCTCGCTACAAGCACCACAACCCAGGAGACCAGGCTGGTAGTGCTCGCTACAAGCACCACAACCCAGGAGACTAGGCTGGTAGTGCTCGCTACAAGCACCACAACCCAGGAGACCAGGCTGGTAGTGCTCGCTACAAGCACCACAACCCAGGAGACCAGGCTGGTAGTGCTCGCTACAAGCACCACAACCCAGGAGACCAGGCTGGTAGTGCTCGCTACAAGCACCACAACCCAGGAGACCAGGCTGTCAGTGCTCGCTACAAACACCACAACCCAGGAGACCAGGCTGTCAGTGCTCGCTACAAGCACCACAACCCAGGAGACCAGGCTGTCAGTGCTCGCTACAAGCACCGCAACCCAGGAGACCAGGCTGGTAGTGCTCGCTACAAGCACCACAACCCAGGAGACCAGGCTGGTAGTGCTCGCTACAAGCACCACAACCCAGGAGACCAGGCTGGTAGTGCTCGCTACAAGCACCACAACCCAGGAGACCAGGCTGGTAGTGCTCGCTACAAGCACCACAACCCAGGAGACCAGGCTGGTAGTGCTCGCTACAAGCACCGCAACCCAGGAGACCAGGCTGTCAGTGCCCGCTACAAGCACCACAACCCAGGAGACCAGGCTGGTAGTGCTCGCTACAAGCACCACAACCCAGGAGACCAGGCTGGTAGTGCTCGCTACAAGCACCACAACCCAGGAGACCGGGCTGTCAGTGCTCGCTACAAGCACCACAACCCAGGAGACCGAGCTGTCAGTGCTCGCTACAAACACCACAACCCAGGAGACCGGGCTGTCAGTGCTCGCTACAAGCACCACAACCCAGGAGACCGAGCTGTCAGTGCTCGCTACAAACACCACAACCCAGGAGACCGAGCTGTCAGTGCTCGCTACAAACACCACAACCCAGGAGACCGAGCTGTCCGTGCTCGCTACAAGCACCACAACCCAGGAGACCGAGCTGTCAGTGCTCGCTACAAACACCACAACCCAGGAGACCGGGCTGTCAGTGCTCGCTACAAACACCACAACCCAGGAGACCGAGCTGTCAGTGCTCGCTACAAACACCACAACCCAGGAGACCGAGCTGTCCGTGCTCGCTACAAGCACCACAACCCAGGAGACCGAGCTGTCAGTGCTCGCTACAAGCACCACAACCCAGGAGACCGAGCTGTCAGTGCTCGCTACAAGCACCACAACCCAGGAGACCGAGCTGTCAGTGCTCGCTACAAGCACCACAACCCAGGAGACCGAGCTGTCAGTGCTCGCTACAAGCACCACAACCCAGGAGACCGAGCTGTCAGTGCTCGCTACAAGCACCACAACCCAGGAGACCGAGCTGTCAGTGCTCGCTACAAGCACCACAACCCAGGAGACCGAGCTGTCAGTGCTCGCTACAAGCACCACAACCCAGGAGACCGAGCTGTCAGTGCTCGCTACAAGCACCACAACCCAGGAGACCGAGCTGTCAGTGCTCGCTACAAGCACCACAACCCAGGAGACCGAGCTGTCAGTGCTCGCTACAAGCACCACAACCCAGGAGACCAGGCTGGTAGTGCTCGCTACAAGCACCACAACCCAGGAGACCGAGCTGTCAGTGCTCGCTACAAGCACCACAACCCAGGAGACCGGGCTGTCAGTGCTCGCTACAAACACCACAACCCAGGAGACCGGGCTGTCAGTGCTCGCTACAAACACCACAACCCAGGAGACCGGGCTGTCAGTGCTCGCTACAAGCACCACAACCCAGGAGACCGAGCTGTCAGTGCTCGCTACAAACACCACAACCCAGGAGACCGGGCTGTCAGTGCTCGCTACAAACACCACAACCCAGGAGACCGGGCTGTCAGTGCTCGCTACAAGCACCACAACCCAGGAGACCGAGCTGTCAGTGCTCGCTACAAACACCACAACCCAGGAGACCAGGCTGTCAGTGCTCGCTACAAACACCACAACCCAGGAGACCAGGCTGTCAGTGCTCGCTACAAACACCACAACCCAGGAGACCAGGCTGTCAGTGCTCGCTACAAACACCACAACCCAGGAGACCAGGCTGTCAGTGCTCGCTACAAACACCACAACCCAGGAGACCGAGCTGTCAGTGCTCGCTACAAACACCACAACCCAGGAGACCGGGCTGTCAGTGCTCGCTACAAACACCACAACCCAGGAGACCGGGCTGTCAGTGCTCGCTACAAACACCACAACCCAGCCGACCAGGCTGGTAGTGCTCGCTACAAACACCACAACCCAGCCGACCAGGCTGGTAGTGCTCGCTACAAACACCACAACCCAGCCGACCAGGCTGTCAGTGCTCGCTACAAACACCACATCCCAGCCGACCAGGCTGGTAGTGCTCGCTACAAACACCACAACCCAGCCGACCAGGCTGTTTTCAGATACATGTCAGGTTCTGAGTGGAAAACCTTCAAGGATCTATTAGTAATTCCCACTGAGTAATACAGGTACAGCCTGATCAGTCCCGCTATTGGTGCTAGTATTAGGTAGTGCAACGTAAGCGCCCAAACCAGGCCAATAAACTTATCAAGTCTACTCTTGAAGACTAAAGTCTACTAGTAATCTGTGGTATACATGAAGAGATGTTGGCAACCCTGCGACACAACCTGTACAGATTTTATACCTTTTCACTGTTGAGTGTCTGACTGTACCTGCGGCCCTGTCTAAAACCAAGCCTCCTTGTTGACAGTTTGATCAGTCAGGCTGTTGACACTTGGTGCAATGAATCCAGTCTCTCTGAATAGGTCCCAGAGGCCCCTAAGTCACTTACCTGAAACGAGAAAAAAAATTGTTACTTAATCAGACTGTAAAAAAAAGAAAAGAAAAAAAAAACAAGTGAAAGTATTATATAAATTGGTCTGCGGCGTCATAAAACAGTTCGTCCTGTTGGTAACAGAGAGAATTTCACTGTTACTATAACAGTAAAGTAGGTGATTGTTTAACGAGTTTTAGTGTTTATCACTAAGTTGTATTTTGTGTTCACACCTCAGTTTTCACCACTTTTATCTTATGTTTCCTTTATTACTGTTATGTAACAATTGGTTTTATTCATAAACGACAATGTAATCTAAATAACGTGAGACAGTCTAACCTAAATAACGTGAGACTCTCTTATGTTATTTAGATTAGACTGTCTCACGTTATTTAGATTAGACTGTCTCACGTTATTTAGATTAGACTGTCTCACGTTATTTAGATTAGACAGTCTAACCTAAATAACGTGACAGTCTAATCTAAATAACGTGAGACAGTCTAATCTAAATAACGTGAGACAGTCTAATCTAAATAACGTGAGACAGTCTAATCTAAATAACGTGAGACAGTCTAATCTAAATAACGTGAGACAGTCTAATCTAAATAACGTAAGACAGTCTAATCTAAATAACGTGAGACAGTCTAATCTAAATAACGTGAGACAGTCTAATCTAAATAACGTGAGACAGTCTAATCTAAATAACGTGAGACAGTCTAATCTAAATAACGTGAGACAGTCTAATCTAAATAACGTGAGACAGTCTAATCTAAATAACGTGAGACAGTCTAATCTAAATAACGTGAGACAGTCTAATCTAAATAACGAGAGTCTAATCTAAATAACGTGAGACAGTCTAATCTAAATAACGTGAGACAGTCTAATCTAAATAACGTGAGACAGTCTAATCTAAATAACGTAAGACAGTCTAATCTAAATAACGTGAGACAGTCTAATCTAAATAACGTGAGACAGTCTAATCTAAATAACGTGAGACAGTCTAATCTAAATAACGTGAGACAGTCTAATCTAAATAACGTGAGACAGTCTAATCTAAATAGCGCGAGACAGTCTAATCTAAATAGCGTAAGACAAATCTAAATAACGTAAGATTGATTTAGATAACGTAAGATTAGTAATTTGCTGCAGACCGTTATGTGAGAATTCCACACAGACTTTGCCACGACGAGTTGGTGATATAAATAAGTGGAGAGGCCGAACAGGTCTCCAGCAGGTGAACACAGTGGAGAGGCCGAGCAGGTCTCCAACAGGTGAACACAGTGGAGAGGCCGAGCAGGTCTCCAGCAGGTGAACACAGTGGAGAGGCCGAACAGGTCTCCAGCAGGTGAACACAGTGGAGAGGCCGAACAGGTCTCCAGCAGGTGAACACAGTGGAGAGGCCGAACAGGTCTCCAGCAGGTGAACACAGTGGAGAGGCCGAGCAGGTCTCCAGCAGGTGAACACAGTGGAGAGGCCGAGCAGGTCTCCAGCAGGTGAACACAGTGGAGAGGCCGAGCAGGTCTCCAGCAGGTGAACACAGTGGAGAGGCCGAGCAGGTCTCCAGCAGGTGAACACAGTGGAGAGGCCGAGTAGGTCTCCAGCAGGTGAACACAGTGGAGAGGCCGAGCAGGTCTCCAGCAGGTGAACACAGTGGAGAGGCCGAGCAGGTCTCCAGCAGGTGAACACAGTGGAGAGGCCGAGCAGGTCTCCAGCAGGTGAACACAGTGGAGAGGCCGAACAGGTCTCCAGCAGGTGAACACAGTGGAGAGGCCGAGCAGGTCTCCAGCAGGTGAACACAGTGGAGAGGCCGAGCAGGTCTCCAGCAGGTGAACACAGTGGAGAGGCCGAGTAGGTCTCCAGCAGGTGAACACAGTGGAGAGGCCGAGCAGGTCTCCAGCAGGTGAACACAGTGGAGAGGCCGAGCAGGTCTCCAGCAGGTGAACACAGTGGAGAGGCCGAGCAGGTCTCCAGCAGGTGAACACAGTGGAGAGGCCGAACAGGTCTCCAGCAGGTGAACACAGTGGAGAGGCCGAGCAGGTCTCCAGCAGGTGAACACAGTGGAGAGGCCGAACAGGTCTCCAGCAGGTGAACACAGTGGAGAGGCCGAGCAGGTCTCCAGCAGGTGAACACAGAAGAGCAGCAGGAAGAACCAATACAATACTTGAGTCAGTTGCTAAGTTTTATCTGTTGCTAACCTGTCATACCTTATATACCTTACCTTTGATATACCTTTGAAGAGTTTAGAGAGTTTCACTACTCTTGGAGCCCGGCCACGAGCCAGGCTCGTCTGGTTTTTGACTGGTCAACCAGGCTGTTGCTTCTGGAGGCCCGCTGCCCCACATAACCATCACGGCCTGATTGATCTGGCACCTGGTGAAGATACTTGTAGTCTACTGAACTCTTTGAGTGTCATTGTGTGTGTGTTACTCTCGTATATAACATCTCACACACACAACTTGTTCAGTGGAGGTTACCACTTGTACGTGTTCGTGATTCCTGTTTTCTGTGTTAAATTCGCGTAGTCTGCTGCTTCAGAGAAGTCACTTAACAGTTTACTTAGAGATGTGTTCGTCAATATGTCCAGTAACTTTTAAGAACATATTTGTCTGTTACACATACGAAGTAAATAGTGACTTTGCAGAGTATTTTCTGTCTTCAGGCACCTTAATATATTTATGATGATGTCAGTGATATACAATATGGCCTAGATGACTCAAGAAATCGTAATGACACGATTGCAAACAAACCATACCCCCGGCCGGGATTGAACCCGCGGTCATAGTCTCAAAACTCCAGCCCGTCGCGTTAGCCACTAGACCAGCTAGCCACAATAAGATTCATCCAACTAGGTATATTTCTACACCATAGGAAGGTTAGCACAGGCACCTCTGTGACCACAAATGCAAGTTTTTACAGACGAATCTCCAGCTAGCGTGGCCGTGACGAACTCTAGCTCAAGTCCCTTCACTGCCGTCAACATGACTCAAGAAATATACCTAGTTGGATGAATCTTATTGTGGCTAGCTGGTCTAGTGGCTAACGCGACGGGCTGGAGTTTTGAGACTCTATGACCGCGGGTTCAATCCCGGCCGGGGGTATGGTTTGGCCTAGATGATGTATCAGAACTGTGTGAAGATATGTCTACAAATAAAGATGCCTATGTGTCTAATTAATCGTATTTATGGTGTAAAAGTGTTATAGGTCTGACCATTTGTACACGTGGCCTGCCACACGTGTACTTCTTGTCCATATCTGCCATCATTCTCTATGGTGGATGTGTATAGTTGGTGTTTTCTGGTCTATGGGTGAGTAAGGCTGGTAGTTCCCAGCTGATGCCAGGTCTATGTATGGGTGAGGGTGGTGGTGGCTAGCATGTGGCAAGTTTATGGGTGGGTGAGGGTGGTGGTGGCTAGCATGTGGCAGGTTTATGGGTGGGTGAGGGTGGTGGTGGCTAGCATGTGGCAGGTTTATGGATGGGTGAGTGTGGTGGTGGCTAGCGTGTAGCAGGTCTATGGGTGGGTGAAGGTGGTGGTGGCCAGCATGTGGCAGGTCTATGGGTGGGTGAAGGTGGTGGTGGCTAGCAGGTGTATGGATGGGTGAGGGTGGTGGTGGCTAGCGTGTAGCAGGTCTATGGGTGGGTGAAGGTGGTGGTGGCCAGCATGTGGCAGGTCTATGGGTGGGTGAGCGTGGTGGTGGCCAGCATGTGGCAGGTCTATGGGTGGGTGAGCGTGGTGGTGGCCAGCATGTGGCAGGTCTATGGGTGGGTGAGCGTGGTGGTGGCCAGCATGTGGCAGGTCTATGGGTGGGTGAGCGTGGTGGTGGCTAGCATGTGGCAGGTCTATGGGTGGGTGAGGGTAAGAGATGGTGTCAAGAAAGTGTCAGATCTATGGTGGGAAAGGCTGAGAGACTGTGCCAATTTTTGTTGGATATATTTTGTCTTTAACTGGACATACAACAGTGGCTGGTGCAGTGACATGTGTAATGACAGGTGCAGTGACATGTGTAATAACAGGTGCAGTGACATGTGTAATAGATGCTGACATGTGTAATAACAGGTGCAGTGACATGTGTAATGACAGGTGCAGTGACACGTCAAATGGAAGGCATAGTAACAGGTATAATAGAAGGTAAAATAGCAGATGCAGCAGCAGATGCAGCAGCAGATGCAGCAGCAGGTGCAGCAGCAGGTGCAGCAGCAGGTGCAGCAGCAGGTGCAGCAGCAGGTGCAGCAGCACCTGGTGTGGCTGATGGTGTGGTTTTCCTGCGTTAAAAATAACGTTTCATCAGAAGCCTAATATAAAGCTTCACATCAAACCAAAACAATACATTAAAAAATCCAATTGCATATTCCGAGATGTAAATTTAGTGTATATAAATAAAAATACAACGCCGCCATAAAAAGGTTTCAATTTCCATATTTATTATGTGATAAAATATAAAGTTCCAGGGGCAGATAAAGTGGATTTTAGAAAAAACCCACATATATGGTAATATATTTTCTGTAAAGGACCACACAGAATATTTTTTTTAATGTGACTTTTTGTCTGATGACGGCAAATATTTTGTAGAGAAACAATGGATGGTATTCATATTGAACTTGTATAAAACACTGTACCGTCCCTCTCATACTAGAACAACAATAACTGAATAAGATAGGAAGGAAAACTTCCTGAAGCTTTACAGAAATATTTGATAAAGAGAAAATGACAAAATGTCTTTGGTGTACAAATATAGAATAATGATTATGACATATATTTTCACATGCAAACATATTTTACAACCACACAGTTCCCACCACACAGTACCCACCACACAGTTCCCACCACACAGTACCCACCACACACTTCCCACCACACTGTTCCCACCACACAGTTCCCACCACACTGTTCCCACCACACAGTACCCACCACACAGTTCCCACCACACAGTTCCCACCACACAGTTCCCACCACACAGTTCCCACCACACAGTTCCCACCACACAGTTCCCACCACACAGTTCCCACCACACTGTTCCCACCACACAGTTCCCACCACACTGTTCCCACCACACAGTTCCCACCACACTGTTCCCACCACACAGTTCCCACCACACAGTACCCACCACACAGTTCCCACCACACAGTTCCCACCACACAGTTCCCACCACACAGTTCCCACCACACAGTTCCCACCACACAGTTCCCACCACACAGTTCCCACCACACTGTTCCCACCACACTGTTCCCACCACACACACAGTTCCCACCACACAGTTCCCACCACACAGTTCCCACCACACTGTTCCCACCACACAGTACCCACCACACAGTACCCATCACACAGTTCCCACCACACAGTTCCCACCACACAGTTCCCACCACACAGTACCCATCACACAGTTCCCACCACACAGTTCCCACCACACAGTTCCCACCACACATTACCCACCACAGTACCCATCACACAGTTCCCACCACACAGTTCCCACCACACAGTTCCCACCACACTGTTCCCACCACACTGTTCCCACCACACAGTTCCCACCACACAGTTCCCACCACACTGTTCCCACCACACAGTTCCCACCACACAGTTCCCACCACACAGTTCCCACCACACGGTACCCACCACACAGTACCCATCACACAGTTCCCACCACACAGTTCCCACCACACAGTTCCCACCACACAGTTCCCACCACACAGTTCTCACCACACAGTACCCACCACACAGTTCTCACCACACAGTACCCACCACACAGTTCTCACCACACAGTACCCACCACACAGTACGCACCACACAGTTCTCACCACACAGTACCCACCACACAGTACCCACCACACAGTACCCACCACACAGTTCCCACCACACAGTTCCCACCACACAGTTCCCACCACAGTTCCCACCACACTGTTCCCACCACACAGTTCCCACCACACAGTATCCACCACACAGTTCCCACCACACTGTTCACACCACACAGTTCCCACCACACAGTTCTCACCACACAGTTCCCATCACACAGTTCCCACCACACAGTTCCCATCGCACAGTTCCCACCACACAGTTCCCACCACAAAGTACCCATCACACAGTACCCATCACACAGTACCCACCACACAGTACCCACCACACAGTACCCACCACACAGTTCCCACCACAGTACCCACCACACAGTACCCACCACACAGTACCCACCACACAGTTCCCACCACAGTTCCCACCACACAGTACCCACCACACAGTACCCACCACACAGTACCCACCACAGTTCCCACCACACAGTTCCCACCACACAGTTCCCACCACACAGTTCCCACCACACAGTACCCACCACACAGTACCCACCACACAGTTCCCACCACACAGTTCCCACCACACAGTACCCACCACACAGTACCCACCACACAGTTCCCACCACACAGTTCCCACCACACAGTTCCCACCACACAGTTCCCACCACACAGTACCCACCACACAGTACCCACCACACAGTACCCACCACACAGTACCCACCACACAGTACCCACCACACAGTACCCACCACACAGTACCCACCACACAGTTCCCACCACACAGTTCCCACCACACAGTTCCACACAGCTACACTGACTACACAGCTACTCACCACACAACTACACTGATCACACAGCTACACTCACCACACAGCTACACTCAAAACACAGCTACACTCGCCACACAGCTACACTCACCACACAACTACACTGATCACACAGCTACACTCACCACACAGCTACACTCAAAACACAGCTACACTCACCACACAGCTACACTCACCACACAGCTACACTCACCACACAGCTACACTCACCACACAGCTACACTCACCACACAGCTACACTCACCACACAGCTACACTCACCACACAGCTACATTCACCACACAGCTACACTCACCACACAGCTACACATACAGTAAATATTTTTTCTCTGTTCCCAAGTGGCTTCCTGACTCATAAGTCTTCATGATACTTGTTTAGAACACACACACATACACACACACACACACACACACACATACACACACACACACACACACACACACACACACACACACACACACACACACACACATACACACACATACACACACACACACACACACACACACACACACACACACACACACACACACACACACACACACACACACACACACACACACACACACACACACACACAATCATTCAGGTCACTGTACACCGTGTACGTTAGGCCTATTTTGGAGTATGCAGCACCAGTTTTGAGCCCACACCTAAGCAAGCACGTATAGAAAGTGCAAAGGTTTGCAACAAGGCTAGTCCCGGAGCTAAGGAGCATGTCCTACGAGGAGGGGTTAAAGGAAATCGACCTGACGACACTGGAAGACATGAGAGAAAGGTGGGATATGATAATGACATATACAATACTGAGAGGCATCGACAAGGTGGACAGACAGAATGTTCCAGAGATGGGACACAGCAACAAGGGGTCACAGTTGGAAGTTGAAGACTCAGATGAATCACAGGGATGTTAGGAAGTATTTCTTCATTCAGAGTTGTCAGGAAGTGGAATAGTCTGGGAAGTGATGTAGTGGAGGCAGGATCCATACATAGCTTTAAGATGTATGATAAAGCTCATGAAACAGGAAGAGTGACCAAGTAGCGACCGGTGAAGAGGCGGGGCCAGGAGCTATGAATCGACCCCTGCAACCACATATAGGTGAGTGCATATAGGCGAGTGCATATAGGCGAGTGTACACACACACACGAGCTATGAATCTACTCCTGCAATTACAATTAGGTAAGTACAAGAACGAACACGCACGTACGTTGCCGTCACATTTTCAGGATGGACTGTGAAGGAGTCAGTGATTAGACTGATGTAAGAGGATGGAACTGTGAGGGAGAACGATGAAGTATGCGACAAGATTCAAGGAAGTCTTTACGAAAGAATGGATAGTTAGAAGAATGTGCTGTAGACGGATTACATAGAAGAATATGCTGTAGACAGATTACATAAAAATGTGATGTAGACAGATTACATAAAAGAATGTGATGTAGACAGATTACATAAAAGAATGTGATGTAGACAGATTACATAAAAGAATGTGATGTAGACAGATTACATAAAAGAATGTGATGTAGACAGATTACATAGAAGAATGTGCTGTAGACATATTACATAGAAGAATGTGCTGTAGACATATTACATAGAAGAATGTGCTGTAGACAGATTACATAAACAAGTGTAGCAATTATCAGCACAACAAAAGTAAACCTGAAGCCCAAACAAAGACCAGGTAACATATCATTGGTAATGAAAGAGCAATTGTGGTCCCTATGTACAAAAAGAAGGGACAGGCAGGAGAGACGGAATTTTCGGCCAGTATCTTTGTTTAGGATACTGCCAATGATAGCAAGGAAAAATGTTTTAGAGAAGTGAGCAAAGAATCCTTCAGAACTATATGACCTTCATTAGGCCAATCATTGAGCACGCGGCACCAGCATGTAGCCCAAACATGGTCAACCACGTGAAAACAAGCTGGAAAACGTCCTAAGGTTTACAACTAGACTAGTACCAGAACTGCGTCACAAACAACACTCGTTTGCAATACTAGCAACACAATGTATGTGTTGCCTCCTCCGTTAACATAACTGAGTCATTAGAAAGAGAGGTCACGAGCCATGCCAACAGTGGTGAGAGAATGTTCAGTTTGGTGTCAGTTCTTGTACCATGACCACAGACACACGGCTGCGCTAAATAACTTCAAATATTCAACCTGTCATCACTTTTACGGCGCTCGCTGGAAATAAGGTCGTACTAAAATTTAAATGTTTAACAATTCAGGTACATCAGTGTAGACGTGCATGAGACAGGTAAACTGCAATTATAATGTGAATAATAAATTAATTTGTACGTGTGTGTGTGTGTGTGTGTGTGTGTGTGTATGCGCGCTCATCTATTTGTGGTTGCAGGAGTTGATTCACAGCTCCTGGCCCTGCTTCTTCGCTGATCGTTACTGGGTCCACTCCCTACTCCATGAGCTATATTTTACTTCTCAAAGTTATGTATAGATCCTACCTCTACTACTGCAGTTCTATGGCTGAAGAAATGCTTCCTAACATCCCTGTGATTCATCTGAGTTTTCACTTCCAGTTGTGAAACATTTTGTCCCTATCCACCTTGTCAATTCCTCTCAGTATTTTATACGTCGTTATCATGTTCCCTCTACCCCTCCTGTCGTCCAGTGTTGCTGGGCTGATTTCCCTTAACCTCTCCTCATAGGACATGCCCTATAGCTCCGGGAACTAGTCTTGTTACAAACCTATGCACTTTCTCTAATTTCTTGGCGTGCTTGACCAAGTGTGGGTGCCTTACTGGTGCTGCATACTCCTAGTAAGAGCCTGACGTACACGGTGTACAGTGTCGCGAATGACTCCTTAACTAGGTGCCGAAACACTATTCTTGGGTTTGTCAGGTGCCCATATGTTGCAGCGGTTATTTGGTTGATGTGCTCCTCAGATGTGCTCGGTATGATACTCACCCCAAGATCCTTTTCTCTGAGTGAGATTTGCAGCCTTTGACCCCCTAGTATGTACTCGGTCAGCGGTCTTCTTAGACCTTTCCCAAGCTTCATGACTTTGACCTTGGTGGGGTTAAACTCCAGGAGCCAGTTGTTGGAAAAGGTTTGCAGTCTGTCCAGATCCCTTTGTAATCGTACCTGATCCTGATCCGCTTGAATTCACCGCATTAGCTTCACATCGTCTGCAAACACTGAAATCTCTGAATCTTCTCCTTCCATAATGTTATTCACATATACGACACAGCAAAAGCCCTAGGACTGACTCTTGTGGAATCCAGCTCGTCACAAGCCCCCACTCTGACACCTCGTCACGCACCATTACTACCTTTGAAGAGTTTCGAGAGTTTCACTACTCGGAGCTCGGCCATGGGCCAGGGTAGTTGTTGCCTCACTATCAGGTATTCTCTGATTCATTGTAGTGCCTTTCCTGTAGTGCGTGCCTGATCTAGCTTTTTCATTAATCTCTTGTGTAGAACTGGGTCGAAAGCATTCTTACAGTCCAAGAAAATGCAGTCTACCCATCCCTCTCTTTCCTCTCTCCTGTTACGCTGCCATAAAACTCCAGTTGGTTTATGACACAGGATTTTTCCTCCCTGAAACCGTACTGGTTATCGTGTATAAGCTCATTCCTTTCTAGGTGCTTCACCACTTTCCTCCTGATAATCTACACAAGTTTACATAATATATACTGGGCTGTAGTTTAGTGCTGCCTGTCTGTCTCCTTAAAAATTGGGACTACCTTTGGTGTCTTCCTGTGTGTGTGTGTGTACTCACCTAGTTGAGGTTGCGGGGTTCGAGTCCGAGCTCTTGGCTGTGTGTGTGTGTATGTGTGTACTCACCTAATTGTACTCACCTAATTGTGGTTGCAGGGGTCGATACACAGCTCTTGGCCCCGCCTCTTCACTGATCGCTACTAGGTCCTCTCTGATTCCAGAGCTTTGTCATACCTCGTCCTAAAGCTATGTATGGTTCCTGCCTCCACTACATCACTTGTTAGGCTATTCCACTTCCTGACGACTCTATGACTGAAGAAATACTTCCTAACATCCCTATGACTCGCCTGAGTCTTCAGCTTCCAATTGTGACCCTTTGTTTCTGTGTCCCCTCTCTGGAACAACCTGTCTCTGTCTACCTTATCTATTCCACGCAGTATTTTGTATGTCGTTATCATGTCTCCCCTGACCCGCCTCTCCTCCAATGTCGTCAGCCCGATTTCCCACAACCTTTCTTCGTAGGACATATTTCTAAGCTCCGGAACTAGCCTTGTTGCAAACTTTTGCACTTTCTCTAATTTCTTGACGTGCTTGACCAGGTGTGGGTTCCAAACTGGAGCTGCATACTCCAGTATGGGCCTGATGTACACAGTGTACAGTGTCTTGAACGTTTCCTTACTAAGGTATCGGAACGCTATTCTCAGGTTTGCCAGGCGCCGGTATGTTGCAGCACCCCAAGATCTTTCTCCTTGAGCGAGGTTTGCAGTCCATGGCCACCTAGTCTAAACTCTGTCTGCGGTCTTCTTTGTCCTTCTCCAATCTTCATGACTTTGCACTTGGTAGGGTTGAATTCAAGAAGCCAGTTGCTGGACCACGTGTCCAGCCTGTCCAGGTCTCTTTGAAGTCCTGCCTGGTCCTCATCTGATTTATTTCTCCTCATTAACCTTACATCATCTGCTAACAGGGACACCTCTGAGTCTATCCCTTCCATCATGTCATTCACATATACCAGAAATAGCACTGGTCCTAGGACCGACCCCTGTGGGACCCCACTCGTCACAGGTGCCCACTGTGATACCTCATCCTCTATCATGACTCGTTGTTGCCTCCCTCTCAGGTATTCTCTGATCCATTGCAGTGCCCTTCCTGTTATACGCGCCTGATCCTCTGGTTTCTGCACTAGTCTCTTGTGAGGAACTGTGTCGAAGGCCTTCTTGCAGCCCAAGAAAATGTAATCAACCCACCCCTCTCTCTCGTGTCGTACTTTTGTAACTTTGTCATAGAACTCCAGAAGGTTTGTGACACAGGATTTGCCTTCCATGAATCCGTGCTGGTTATCATTTATAATCTTGTTCCGTTCCAGGTGCTCCACCACTCTCCCCCTGATAATCTTCTCCATGATTTTGCATACTATACAGGTCAGTGACACTGGCCTGTAATTTAGTGCCTGTTTTCTGTCTCATTTTTTAAAATGGGAACTACATTTGCGGTCTACCATTCCTCAGGTAGTTGCCCAGTTTCAAGGGATGTGTTGAAGATTGTGGTTAATGGCACACACAGTATATCTGCTCCCTCCCTGAGGACCCAGGGGGAGATGTCTGGTCCCATTGCCTTTGAGGTATGAAGGTCACTTAGCAGCTTCTTCACCTCCTCAGTTGTGTGCATATCGTCCAGCACCTGTTGGTCTATTCCCTGTTGGTGTCCCCTTCTGTCCTGTCTTCCCAGAGTCCTTCCTGTCTCCACTGTGAATACTTCTTTAAATCTCCAGCTGAGCTCCTCGCATACCTCTTGATCGTTACTTGTGAGTTCCCCACCTGATCCGGCACCGACTTTAAGTATCTGTCCATCTCCTTCTTGAAGGCAGCCAGAGGCCTATTGGTAATTCCCATTATGCATGGCGGGAGGCTATTGAACAGTCTTCGGCCCAGGATACTTACGGAGTTTTCTCTTAGTGTGCCAGTGGTGCCCCTACTTTTCATTGGGGGTATTTTGCACCGCTTGCCCAGTCTTTTACTTTCGTAGGGAGTGATTTCTGTGTGCAGATTTGGGATCAGTCCTAGGATTTTCCAAGTGTAGATTATGATATATCTCTCTTGGCTGCGTTCCAGCGAGTACAAGTCTAAGTGCTTCCAAGCATTCCTAGTAGCTGAGGTGTTTGCCAGAACTTATATGTGCAATAAAGTTTCTCTGTACATTCTAGATCTGCAGTTTCACCTGCTTTAAATGGAAATGTTAATGTACAGCAACATTCCAGTCTAGAGTGAACAAGTGATTTGAAAAGGATCATCATTGCCTTGGCATCTCTTGTTCTGAACGTTTTCACCTCTATTGCTAGAGCCCTCTCCTTGTTGCACCATTCACCACCCATGCTTCATACCCATTATATTATATATATATATATATATATATATATATATATATATATATATATATATATATATATATATATATATATATATATATATATATATATCGTGCCGAATATGTAAAACTGATCAATTAGCAAGAACTCATTTAAAATTAAGTCCTTTATAAACTTTTCTCTTATACCTTTAAAGATACATTTTTTTCATTAATGTTGATGTAAAAATTTATAATTTTGCACCAAAAGGAACTTAGAAAACTTACCTAACCTTATTATAACAAGAACAATTTATTTTAGCCTAACCCAACTAAATATATTTTAGATTTTTGTACAATTTAATACCAAACAAACACAATGAAATATATTTTTTTCGTTAGGTTCAGAATGATTTTGGCGAAATTATTGCATACACAAATTTTCACTTGTCCTGTATAGCAAGATGAGCGTTGCTTTTTAAGCCAAGATCGCAAGTTCTGCCTATTCGGCACGACATATATATATATATAATATATATATATATACATACATATATATATATATATATATATATATATATATATATATATATGTCGTGCCGAATATGTAAAACTGGTCAATTAGCAAGAACTCATTTAAAATTAAGTCCTTTCTAAAATTTTCTCTTATACGTTTAAAGGTATATTTTTTTCATTAATGTTAATGTAAAAATTTTTAATTTTGCACCAAAAGAATCTTAGAAAACTTACCTAACCTTATTGTAACAAGAACAATTTATTTTAGCCTAAACCAAATATATATATTTTAGATTTATTTACAGTAATTTAATATTAAACAAACACAGTGAAATATATTTTTTTTCGTTAGGTTCAGAATGATTTTGGCGAAATTATTGCATACACAAATTTTCACTTGTCCTATATGGCAAGATGAGCGTTGCTATTTAAGCCAAGATAGCAAGTTCTGCCTATTCGGCACGACATATATATATATATATATATATATATATATATATATATATATATATATATATATATATATATATATATATATATATATTCTTTCAACAAACCGGCCGTATCCCACCAAGGCAGGGTGGCCCAAAAAGAAAAACAAAAGTTTCTCTTTTCAAATTTAGTAACTTATACAGAAGAAGGGGTTACCAGCCCCTTGCTCCCGGCATTTTAGTCGCCTCTTACAACACGCATGGCTTACGGAGGAAGAATCCTGTTCCACTTCCCCATGGAGATAAGAGGAAATAAACAAGAACTAGAAAGAAAATAGAAAACCCAAAGGGGTGTGTATATATATGCTTGTACTTGTATGTGTAGTGTGACCTAAGTGTAATTAGAAGTAGCAAGACGTACCTGAAATCTTGCATATACATGAGACAGAAAAAAAGACACCAGCAATCCTACCATCATGTAAAACAATTACAGGCTTTCGTTTTACATTCACTTGGCAGGACGATAGTACCTCCCTGGGTGGTTGCTATCTACCAACCTACTACCTATAATATAATATATATATGTCGTGCCGAATAGACAGAACTTGCGATCTTGGCTTAAATAGCAACGCTCATCTTGCCATATAGGACAAGTGAAAATTTGTGTATGCAATAATTTCGCAGAAATCGTTCTGAACCTAACGAAAAAAAATATATTTCATTGTGTTTGTTTAGTATTAAATTACTGTAAACGTATTTAAAATATATTTAGTTGGGTTAGGCTAAAATAAATTGCACTTGTTATAATAAGGTTAGGTAAGTTTTCTAAGATTCTTTTGCTGCAAAATTTAAATTTTTTACATTAACATTAATGAAAAAAACATATCTTTAAACATATAAGAGAAAATTTTAGAAAGGACTTAATTTTAAATGAGTTCTTGCTAATTGACCAGTTTTACATATTCGGCACGACATATATATATATATATATATATATATATATATATATATATATATATATATATATATATATATATATATATATATATATATATATATAAACACACACGAGGATAGTGAGGCTCAAGTTAGAGTATGTAGGAAAGAGGGAGATTATTTCCCAGTAAAAGTAGGCCTTAGACAAGGATGTGTGATGTCACCGTGGTTGTTTAATATATTTATAGATGGGGTTGTATGAGAAGTAAATGCGAGGGTCTTGACAAGAGGCGTGGAGTTAAAAGATAAAGAATCACACATAAAGTGGGAGTTGTCACAGTTGCTCTTTGCTGATGACACTGTGCTCTTGGGAGATTCTGAAGAGAAGTTGCAGAGGTTGGTGGATGAATTTGGTAGGGTATGTAAAAGAAGAAAATTAAAAGTGAATACAGGAAAGAGTAAGGTTATGAGGATAAAAAGATTAGGTGATGAAAGATTGGATATCAGATTGGAGGGAGAGAGTATAGAGGAGGTGAATGTATTCAGATATTTGGGAGTGGACGTGTCAGCAGATGGGTCTATGAAAGATGAGTTGAATCATAGAATTGATGAGGGGAAAAGGGTGAGCGGTGCACTTATGAGTCTGTGGAGACAAAGAACTTTGTCCTTGGAGGCAAAGAGGGGAATGTATGAGAGTATAGTTTTACCAACGCTCTTATATGGGTGTGAAGCATGGGTGATGAATATTGCAGCGAGGAGAAGGTTGGAGGCAGTGGAGATGTCATGTCTGAGGGCAATGTGTGGTGTGAATATAATGCAGAGAATTCGTAGTTTGGAAGTTAGGAGGAGGTGCGGGATTACCAAAACTGTTGTCCAGAGGGCTGAGGAAGGGCTGTTGAGGTGGTTCGGACATGTAGAGAGAATGGAGCGAAACAGAAAGACTTCAAGAGTGTATCAGTCTGTAGTGGAAGGAAGGCGGGGTAGGGGTCGGCCTAAGAAAGGTTGGAGGGAGGGAGTAAAGGAGGTTTTGTGTGTGAGGGGCTTGGACTTCCAGCGGGCATGCGTGAGCGTGTTTGATAGGAGTGAATGGAGACAAATGGTTTTTAATACTTGACGTGCTGTTGAAGTGTGAGCAAAGTAACATTTATGAAGGGGTTCAGGGAAACCGGCAGGCCGGACTTGAGTCCTGGAGATGGGAAGTACAGTGCCTGCACTCTGAAGGAGGGGTGTTAATGTTGCAGTTTAAAAACTGTAGTGTAAAGCACCCTTCTGGCAAGACAGTGATGGAGTGAATGATGGTGAAAGTTTTTCTTTCTCGGGCCACCCTGCCTTGGTGGGAAACAGCCAGTGTGTTAATAAAAACAATATATATATATATATATTAATAAAATATATATATATATATATATATATATATATATATATATATATATATATATATATATATATATATATAACTGATATAAACAGCTATTGGAGGATAGATGGGCTAATGAGAGCATAGGCAATGGGGTCGAAGAGGTATGGGGTAGGTTTAAAAATGTAGTGTTAGAGTGTTCAGCAGAAGTTTGTGGTTACAGGAAAGTGGGTGCGGGAGGGAAGAGGAGCGATTGGTGGAATGATGATGTAAAGAGAGTAGTAAGGGAGAAAAAGTTAGCATATGAGAAGTTTTTACAAAGTAGAAGTGATGCAAGGAGGGAAGAGTATATGGAGAAAAAGAGAGAGGTTAAGAGAGTGGTGAAGCAATGTAAAAAGAGAGCAAATGAGAGAGTGGGTGAGATGTTATCAACAAATTTTGTTGAAAATAAGAAAAAGTTTTGGAGTGAGATTAACAAGTTAAGAAAGCCTAGAGAACAAATGGATTTGTCAGTTAAAAATAGGAGAGGAGAGTTATTAAATGGAGAGTTAGAGGTATTGGGAAGATGGAGGGAATATTTTGAGGAATTGTTAAATGTTGATGAAGATAGGGAAGCTGTGATTTCGTGTATAGGACAAGGAGGAATACCATCTTGTAGGAGTGAGGAAGAGCCAGTTGTGAGTGTGGGGGAAGTTCGTGAGGCAGTAGGTAAAATGAAAGGGGGTAAGGCAGCCGGGATTGATGGGATAAAGATAGAAATGTTAAAAGCAGGTGGGGATATAGTTTTGGAGTGGTTGGTGCAATTATTTAATAAATGTATGGAAGAGGGTAAGGTACCTAGGGATTGGCAGAGAACATGCATAGTTCCTTTGTATAAAGGCAAAGGGGATAAAAGAGAGTGCAAAAATTATAGGGGGATAAGTCTGCTGAGTATACCTGGTAAAGTGTATGGTAGAGTTATTATTGAAAGAATTAAGAGTAAGACGGAGAATAGGATAGCAGATGAACAAGGAGGCTTTAGGAAAGGTAGGGGGTGTGTGGACCAGGTGTTTACAGTGAAACATATAAGTGAACAGTATTTAGATAAGGCTAAAGAGGTCTTTGTGGCATTTATGGATTTGGAAAAGGCGTATGACAGGGTGGATAGGGGGGCAATGTGGCAGATGTTGCAAGTGTATGGTGTAGGAGGTAGGTTACTGAAAGCAGAGAAGAGTTTTTAAGAGGATAGTGAGGCTCAAGTTAGAGTATGTAGGAAAGAGGGAAATTATTTCCCAGTAAAAGTAGGCCTTAGACAAGGATGTGTGATGTCACCGTGGTTGTTTAATATATTTATAGATGGGGTTGTAAGAGAAGTAAATGCGAGGGTCTTGGCAAGAGGCGTGGAGTTAAAAGATAAAGAATCACACATAAAGTAGGAGTTGTCACAGTTGCTCTTTGCTGATGACACTGTGCTCTTGGGAGATTCTGAAGAGAAGTTGCAGAGATTGGTGGATGAATTTGGTAGGGTGTGCAAAAGAAAATTGAAAGTGAATACAGGAAAGAGTAAGGTTATGAGGATAAAAAGATTAGGTGATGAAAGATTGGATATCAGATTGGAGGGAGAGAGTATAGAGGAGGTGAATGTATTCAGATATTTGGGAGTGGACGTGTCAGCAGATGGGTCTATGAAAGATGAGGTGAATCATAGAATTGATGAGGGGAAAAGGGTGAGTGGTGCACTTAGGAGCCTGTGGAGACAAAGAACTTTGTCCTTGGAGGCAAAGAGGGGAATGTATGAGAGTATAGTTTTACCAACGCTCTTATATGGGTGTGAAGCATGGGTGATGAATGTTGCAGCAAGGAGAAGGCTGGAGGCAGTGGAGATGTCATGTCTGAGGGCAATGTGTGGTGTGAATATAATGCAGAGAATTCGTAGTTTGGAAGTTAGGAGGAGGTGCGGGATTACCAAAACTGTTGTCCAGAGGGCTGAGGAAGGGTTGTTGAGGTGGTTCGGACATGTGGAGAGAATGGAGCGAAACAGAATAACTTCAAGAGTGTATCAGTCTGTAGTGGAAGGAAGGCGGGGTAGGGGTCGGCCTAGGAAAGGTTGGAGGGAGGGGGTAAAGGAGGTTTTGTGTGCGAGGGGCTTGGACTTCCAGCAGGCATGCGTGAGCGTGTTTGATAGGAGTGAATGGAGACAAATGGTTTTTAATACTTGACGTGCTGTTGGAGTGTGAACAAAGTAACATTTATGAAGGGATTCAGGGAAACCGGCAGGCCATACTTGAGTCCTGGAGATGGGAAGTACAGTGCCTGCACTCTGAAGGAGGGGTGTTAATGTTGCAGTTTAAAAACTGTAGTGTAAAGCACCCTTCTGGCAAGACAGTGATGGAGTGAATGATGGTGAAAGTTTTTCTTTTTCGGGCCACCCTGCCTTGGTGGGAATCGGCCAGTGTGATAATAAAAAAAAAATTCTAAAATTTTCTCTTATACATTTAGAGATATATTTTTATTTGTGAATATAAAAGTTAATGATTTTGTACCAAAAGAACCTTAGGAAACTTACCCAACCTTGTAAAGTAAAAGGACACAAGTGCAACTAATGTGACATTTTATTGTGGCAACGTTTCGCTCTCCAGGAGCTTTGTCAAGCCGATACAAACGCATATGGACACAGAGGGTATATAAAGGCTCAGAGTGAGGTGCAATACTAGTGAGGTACCTCACTCTGAGCCTTTATATACCCTCTGTGTCCATATACTGTTTGTATCGGCTTGACAAAGCTCCTGGAGAGCGAAACGTTGCCACAATAAAATGTCACATTAGTTGCACTTGTGTCCTTTTACTTTACATATTGTCGGTAATTCTACCAACATTATTATTAGCTAACCTTATTATAACAAGCGCAATTTATTTTAGCCTAATCCAACTAAATATATTTTAGATAAGTTTACAATAATTTAATGATAAACACAATGAAATATATATTTTCCGTTAGATTCAGAATGATTTTTGCGAAATTATTGCATACACAAATTTTCGCTTCCCCTATTCGGCAAGAAGCGATTTGCTATTTAAGCAAAAATCGCAAGTTTTACTTATTCGGCACGACATATAATACATGACTCGACTCAAGAAATCGTAATGACACGATTGCAAACAAACCATACCCCCGGCCGGGATTGAACCCGCGGTCATAGTCTCAAAACTCTAGCTGGTCTAGTGGCTAACGCGACGGGCTGGAGTTTTGAGACTCTATGACCGCGGGTTCAATCCCGGCCGGGGGTATGGTTTGAAATAATACATAGTGTGTGTGTTTGTATAAATATAACAAAATCACAACTACTGAAAGATGGCAATTTCGGTGAATATAACCTAACGTAGTGATTTTTGTTTCTTGGGTGGCACTTCAAGGCGAGGGATCAAGTCAGCGAGGAAACGGAAACAGAACCAGCCTAGAACAGTCATTGTGAGGCGTTAAACACATCACGTTTTGTGAATATAATAATCGTATACAATACCGACAAGTTGAGACATGTAATAGTTAGGATCATCTTTACTCCGGAACGTTTTATCTACACAGTAGTCTTCTTCAGTCGAATACAGAGAAGACAGCAGAAGCTGTCGAGATGTGAAGACGATATAATCAGTCCGTCATCCTGAAAGACTACTCTTCCAGGATGACGGATTGACCCGTGGCCGGACAGATAACCAACGGACACAAGGCCAATAGACATTTCATCAACGGACATTTCACCGAACGAAAAATTAGGTTAGGTTAGGTGATGATTGCCATTTCGTCCGTTCGGTGAAATGTCCATCGGTGAAATATCAGTCAGCCAAATATCCGTCGGACATCTGTCAGGAAGCCAGACTGAAGAAGCCTACCGTGTAGGCGAAACGTTTCGGAAAAAAGATACCTGACTATTGCACATTTCTTTCTTGTCAACACAACACGTTCTGTCGTGTAAGAAGTTGTAAAGACGCGAGAAGGAAGTTTGTTTGACGAACTTATTTATATATTCATACGTGAGGGTTAATGGCCACCTTAATAATTCAAATTATATTATGCTATGAATTATTGTATGCTATTAATTTTAAAAACTCGCTGTTGGCTGTCTGAGGAAAACTGCAAGTGTAAATAATGTGGTTAAATATATTTGATTTATGTTGAAGATGGTACATTTGAGACATAGGAATAACTGCAACAGTTCGTGTACAGAAAGGAAAAAGTGTCTTCGAACAGACAACTCTTATAGGGGTTAATGAATCAGTATTAGGCAAGTGGTCGCAACTAATGCGACATTTTATTGTGGCAACGTTTCGCTCTCCAGGAGCTTTATCAAGCCGTTAATAAATTAGACACATGTGCAGCTCTTGGGTATCTTTACTGAGGAAACGTTTCGCCACACAGTGGCTTCATCAGTCCATACAAAGGAGAAACGTGAAGAACAGGAGGAGAATGAGGTAATCAGTCCCTCAACCTTGAGTCGATGTGGTCAGTCGATCAAACCTGAAAAGAATACAGCATATGTGCGGAGAAGTAGCTTATATACCGTAGGCAGGAGAACCATTCATCTACAATCCTGTCAGACACTGCAGCTTCTTGGGATCTTAATACTTGGGAATTCTTCGCTTGCCTAACCCTTGGGCACGACCTACTTCCACACTGAACAAATGTGACACCACCTACGACTGCTGCACCTCTCCTACCTACGGTTTATAAGCTGCTTCTCCGCACATATGCTGTATGCTATTCAAAATTGATGGACTGACCACATCGACTCAAGGTTGAGGGACTGATTACCTCATTCTCCTCCTGTTCTTCACGTTTCTCCTTTGTATGGACTGATGAAGCCACTGTGTGGCGAAACGTTTCCTCAATAAAGATACCCAAGAGTTGCACATGTGTCTAATTTATCAATATGTCGGTTCTCTGAACCATTCATCTGCAATCAAGCCGTTACAAATAATGATGATAAATTAGACACATGTGCAACTCTTGGGTATCTTTATTGAGGAAACGTTTCGCCACACAGTGGCTTCATCAGTCCATACAAAGGAGAATCTTGAAGAACAGGAGGAGAATGAGGTAATCGTTACAAATAATACATGGATACAGAGGGTATATATATATATATATATATATATATATATATATATATATATATATATATATATATATATATATATATATATATATATATATATATATATATGATGAAGCCACACAGTGGCTTCATCAGTCCTATACAAGGGTGAGTGGTGGGGATCAGGAGTAGTTTGATATAGTCAGTCCCTCAGCCTGGAGTTGATGTAATCAGTCCATCAGTCTTGAAAAGATTGAGGGGCTGATTATCTCAAACTCCTTCTGATCTTCACCATTCTCCCTTGTATAGGACTGATGAAGCCACTGTGTGTCAAAACATTTCCTCAGTATAGATACTCAAGTTTAGGTAGTAGGTTGGTAGACAGCAACTGCCCAGGGAGGTACTAGTACCGTCCTGCCAAGTGAGTGTAAAACGAAAGCCTGTAATTGTTTTACATGATGGTAGGATTACTGGTGTCCTTTTTTTTTCTGTCTCATAAACATGCAAGATTTCAGGTACGTCTTGCTACTTCTACTTACACTTAGGTCACACTACACATACATGTACAAGCGTATATATGTATATATACACATCCCTCTGGGTTTTCTTCTATTTTCTTTCTAGTTCTTGTTGTTGTTTATTTCCTCTTATCTCCATGGGGAAGTGGAACAGAATTCTTCCTCCGTAAGCCATGCGTGTTGCAAGAGGCGACTAAAATGCCGGGAGCAAGGGGCAAGTAACCCCTTCTCCCGTATAAATTACTAAATTTAAAAAGAGAAACTTTGTTTTTCTTTTTGGGCCACCCTGCCTTGGTGGGATACGGCCGGTTTGTTGAATATATATATATATATATATATATATATATATATATATATATATATATATATATATATATATATATATATATATATATATATATTATGTCGTGCCGAATATGCAAAACTGGTCATTTAGCAAGAACTCATTTAAAATTAAGTCCTTTCTAAAATTTTCTCTTATACGTTTAAAGATATATTTTTTTCATTAATGATCATGTAAAAATTTTTAATTTTGCACCAAAAGATTCTTAGAAAACTTACCTAAGCTTATTATAACAAGAAAAATTTATTTTAGCCTAACCTAACTAAATATATTTTAGATTTGTTTACAATAATTTAATACTAAACAAACACAATGAAATATATTTTTTTCGTTAGGTTCAGAATGATTTTGGCGAAATTATTGCATACACAAATTTTCACTTGTCCTATATGGCAAGATGAGCATTGCTATTTAAGCCAAGATCGCAACTTCTGCCTATTCGGCACGACATATATATATATTATATATATATATATATATATATATATATATATATATATATATATATATATATATATATATATATAT
This sequence comes from Cherax quadricarinatus, assembly GCF_038502225.1. Classification (NCBI taxonomy): domain Eukaryota; kingdom Metazoa; phylum Arthropoda; class Malacostraca; order Decapoda; family Parastacidae; genus Cherax; species Cherax quadricarinatus. Next base: position 19,585,787 of record NC_091350.1, on the reverse strand, counting down.
ATATATATATAAATACACTACCTGTCGGTATTGTATACCATTTTGATATTCACCCTGTCAGACACTGCAACACAATGGCATCTTGGTACAGAAAACGCCTTGGACAACTTTTACAAGTGAGAATTGTTTGATCTGAGAGGGACATGACCTCTCAGTGGCTACATTCTCACTACTACTACTACTGAATTGAACATTAAAATGGTATAAAATACCGACAGGTTGTTAGGTAAGACACATATGCAACAGTTAGGTATCTTTATTTCGAAACGTTTCGCGTACACAGTAGGCTTCTTCAGTCGAGTACAGAAAAGTTGATAGAAGCAGAAGAGACTTGAAGACGATGTAATCAGTCCATCACCCTTAAAGTTTTGAGGTGGTCAGTCCTTCAGTCTGGAGAAGAGTATTGTTCCATAGTCTGGAACAATATGGTGTTGAAGTGACAGGATGGAGCCTTATATAGCGCCAGGAGGTGAGACGTAGGTCACTAGTAGAACGCAGATGTTGGGAGGTCAGGTCCCTCTCAAATCCAGCCGTTCTCACTAGGTACAGGTACAGACCTGAAATCAACTTCGACAACCTCTACTAGTGAGAACGGCTGAATTTGAGAGGGACCTGACCTCCCAACATCTGCGTTCTACTAGTGACCTACATCTCACCTCCTGGCGCTATATAAGGCTCCATCCTGTCACTTTAACTCCATATTGTTTCAGACTATGGAACAATACTCTTCTCCAGACTGAGGGACTGACCACCTCAAAACTTCAAGGGTGATGGACTGATTACATCGTCTTCAAGTCTCTTCTGCTTCTATCAACTTTTCTGTACTCGACTGAAGAAGCCTACTGTGTAGGCGAAACGTTTCGAAATAAAGATACCTAACTGTTGCATATGTGTCTTACCTACTACTACTACTACTACTACTCTGCACCTCTCCTTCCGACAGTATTTAAGTCTCCGCACTATCGCTTGATCTTCAGATAGTTCCTGACTATGGAACTGAACTTCTCCAGGCCGAGGGACTGACAACCTCAAATTCTACGACTACAAGGGTGATGGACTGATTACATCGTCTTCACATCTCTACTGTTCCTGCCTACTTTCTGTATTCGACTGAAGAAGCCTACTGTGTAGGCGAAACGTTTCGGAATAAAGTTGTCTAACTGTTGCATATGTGTCTTACCTAACAACTACTACTACTGTAACTATTACTACTGTAACTACTACTGCTACTACTGTAACTACTACTACTGCTACTACTGTAACTACTACTACTGCTACTACTGTAACTACTACTACTGCTACTACTGTAACTACTACTACTGCTACTACTGTAACTACTACTACTGTAACTACTACTGCTACTACTGTAACTACTACTACTAATCTTTCACCTCATAGAAACTAAGGCCTTGTGTAGTTTTAAAAATAGGTTGGATAAATACATGAGTGGGTGTGGGTGAGTGTGAGTTGGACCTGACTAGCTTGGGCTACCAGGTCTGGTGCCGTGCTCCTTCCTTAAGTGGAAATGACCTGACTAGGTGGTCATTGCTCTTGGCCTGGGGGTGGCATGGAGCTGCTTCGCATGGGTCAATAGGCCTGTTGCAGTGTTCCTTCTTTCTTATGTTCATGTGAATATGCATACACACCCTCAAGCATGACAAGCAATGTGACCTATTTTCGTGGGGTGTTCCGGTCCTCTTCTTTATGACGTGACTAACTCCTAGGTAAATCTTTACTGCTAGGCGATCAGGGGCAGCAGGTGTAAGGAGACGTGCATGTGGGTCTCGTCATCCCTGGAGCACCAGGGTGTTGAACACAGGTCCTTTCGGTTGAGAGCCGAACGCTCAACTGCTGTCGGCAGCAGAGAGCTCTTCAGCTGTCTCCAGCAGCAACACAAGCTTCTCCAAGACATGTACCACCACCAACCTCTCCGTTAACTCCAGCAGCGTCTTGAGCTCAACGACACTTGATGACAATGCCTTATCTTACGCTGCTGGAAATCTTGCATGGCACTGAAGAGGCGAGGTCGAGATACAATTGTCTTCGCCAATCCTCGAGAATCACAGACTCCATTTGTCAGGTGGCTTTACTTTCGCTTTAACACGATTCTATTTGCTGCACTAGTAAGGAAGCTTTTAAACCTCTTTTCAAGATTTTATCTCACAGTCGTATTATAATTAAACGAGTTCAGTTTCATTAAGACTGATTTTTCCCTCGAAAACATAGACTACAAGGTGTCAAAATTATAATATTTTGTAATCGTTATTGCAACTATGTATTGCAGGTATATACGATTACAGACAAACCCCGCTTTACAGCGCTGCATTTTACGGCGTTTTCCTAATGCAGCGGTTGTAAATTATACCCACTCTTAATTCAGACTTCCTACAGTAAATATATTCACCCATAAGCTAAGGACGAAAACATTTTAAGGTAAGTAATGTGTGTACTGTATATGAATTTTTTAGGCCTAGCTCTATTGCTCACTTAGTATATGATAGTATAAATATGTTATTAGGCTTTTATATGCATTTAAAAGTGTAAAAAAGCTATGTTTCACTTTACAGCGATTTTTTGCTTTACAGCAGTAGTCCAGAACCTAACCTGCTGTATAGGCGGGGCCCTCCTGTATAACTATTATAATTTCAAGTGTAAAGAAAAAGATGCAACGATAGTTTCCACCTCTCCAAGTTTCTGTTCATAGGGTAAAAAGACAATGATAATAAGATGTATTATAAACCTTTTGTCCGAAAAATTTCGTCATTGAAATGATACTCTTAAATCTCTGACTGAAACGGAAAATCATTGAATCGTCTAAAACTACTTCCTCTTGTCTCTGTATTAGACTGATCAAGGCTGCTGTGCAGGTGAAACCTTTGCTAATCAAAGTCCCCAGGTGTTGCACATGTGTATTATTCATCAGCGTGTTACTAAGACATGTACATATGTCATGGCAAAAAATCATAGCCAAAATCAGACCTTACTGAACTGCTGTGACGGACAAATCTGGACACTAAAATTAAACAATTCTTTGAGAGGACTATTTGTGGTTAAATATACATTTTATACCCGTGGGTTTAACACTTATGATTATAATTATAGGTTAAGGTAAAACAGGTTACATTTACCTATATAAGATTTTCTGTACGCAAGAAAGGCTGAGAAGTCACAATTAATGTTAATATATTATTGTGCAAATTAATCTCACTGTCCTAGAGAATGTCTAGCTGCGAGAATAGCGTGACTGTCAACCTGCTGCTACCGGACGGAGGACCGAGCCTCCAACATACCTTGTGAAAAATGACCCACACAGATTCAACGCTTCATATAATAATAGATTTATTTGCATTATAATAAGTTATTTTGTACTGGGCCATCATGTCCCGCCAAGGTAGAATAAACCAGAAAAGGAAACATATGTTTTGCCAGTAGTAATATGGACATTACAGTTCAAATGACCCTCCGAATTGTAGCAATACCACCTGTCCTTCAAGGCTGTGTCACTGTACTTCCCACCTGCACGACTCAGTCCAGCATTTAGATTTCCTGAAATCCCTTCATAGTGACCTTGATCACACACTATCAGCACGTCAAACCCTAAAACTACTTGGCTCCACTCACTCAGATCTAACACGTTCACACATGCCTGGTGAATGTTCAAGCCTCTAGCATTCAAAGCCGCCTCAACCCTCATCCCTCCAACCCTTCACCTGATTTACACACCCTCTTTGGCATTCTGTTCTGCTTCCATTATTTCTAAAAGGCCATACCATCTCACAACCTTTCAAATATAACATCACACCATCTTTTAATGTTCATACTGCCCATCTTTTGCATAACATTAGCACCACACATACTGCCCATTTTCTGCATAACATTAGCACCACACACTGCCCATTTTCTGCATAACATTAGCACCACACACTGCCCATTTTCTGCATAACATTAGCACCACACACTGTCCATTTTCTGCATAACATTAGCACAGCACACTGCCCATTTTCTGCATAACATTAGCACCACACACTGCCCATTTTCTGCACACCATTAGCACCACACACTGCCCATTTTCTGCATAACATTAGCACCACACATTGCCCATTCTCTGCATAACATTAGCACCACACACTGCCCATTTTCTGCATAACATTAGCACCACACACACTGCCCATTCTCTGCATAACATTAGCACCACACACTGCCCATTCTCTGCACACCATTAGCACCACACACTGCCCATTCTCTGCATAACATTAGCACAACACACACTGCCCATTCTCTGCATAACATTAGCACCACACACTGCCCATTCTCTGCACACCATTAGCACCACACACACTGCCCATTCTCTGCATAACATTAGCACCACACACTGCCCATTCTCTGCATAACATTAGCACCACACACACTGCCCATTCTCTGCACAACATTAGCACCACACACTGCCCATTCTCTGCATAACATTAGCACCACACACTGCCCATTCTCTGCATAACATTAGCACCACACACTGCCCATTCTCTGCACACCATTAGCACCACACACTGCCCATTCTCTGCATAACATTAGCACCACACACACTGCCCATTCTCTGCATAACATTAGCACCACACACTGCCCATTCTCTGCATAACATTAGCACCACACACTGCCCATTCTCTGCATAACATTAGCACCACACACTGCCCATTCTCTGCACACCATTAGCACCACACACTGCCCATTCTCTGCATAACATTAGCACCACACACACTGCCCATTCTCTGCACAACATTAGCACCACACACTGCCCATTCTCTGCATAACATTAGCACCACACACTGCCCATTCTCTGCATAACATTAGCACCACACACTGCCCATTCTCTGCACACCATTAGCACCACACACTGCCCATTCTCTGCATAACATTAGCACCACACACACTGCCCATTCTCTGCACAACATTAGCACCACACACTGCCCATTCTCTGCACACCATTAGCACCACACACTGCCCATTCTCTGCATAACATTAGCACCATACACTGCCCATTCTCTGCATAACATTAGCACCACACACTGCCCATTCTCTGCATAACATTAGCACCATACACTGCCCATTCTCTGCATAACATTAGCACAACACACTGCCCATTCTCTGCATAACATTAGCACCATACACTGCCCATTCTCTGCATAACATTAGCACCACACACTGCCCATTCTCTGCATAACATTAGCACCATACACTGCCCATTCTCTGCATAACATTAGCACCACACACTGCCCATTCTCTGCATAACATTAGCACCATACACTGCCCATTCTCTGCATAACATTAGCACCACACACTGCCCATTCTCTGCATAACATTAGCACCATACACTGCCCATTCTCTGCATAACATTAGCACCACACACTGCCCATTCTCTGCATAACATTAGCACCATACACTGCCCATTCTCTGCATAACATTAGCACCACACACTGCCCATTCTCTGCATAACATTAGCACCATACACTGCCCATTCTCTGCATAACATTAGCACCACACACTGCCCATTCTCTGCACAACATTAGCACCACACACTGCCCATTCTCTGCATAACATTAGCACCACACACTGCCCATTCTCTGCATAACATTATCACCACACACACTGCCCATTCTCTGCATAACATTAGCACCACACACTGCCCATTCTCTGCATAACATTAGCACCATACACTGCCCATTCTCTGCATAACATTAGCACCATACACTACCCATTCTCTGCATAACATTAGCACCATACACTGCCCATTCTCTGCATAACATTAGCACCACACACTGCCCATTCTCTGCATAACATTAGCACCATACACTGCCCATTCTCTGCATAACATTAGCACCACACACACTGCCCATTCTCTGCACAACATTAGCACCATACACTGCCCATTCTCTGCACAACATTAGCACCACACACTGCCCATTCTCTGCATAACATTAGCACCACACACTGCCCATTCTCTGCATAACATTAGCACCATACACTACCCATTCTCTGCATAACATTAGCACCATACACTGCCTCTCTCATGACATCTCCACCTCATAATAAAATTCCACTAAAAGTTCGCCCATTTTAATTTTGGAGTTTTGAAATCATTCCACTTTGTGGAGTGATTTACCTGATGTAATTTAATGTAGTGTACAATTAGTTTGTCACATTTAAAACAATAACAACTCAGACTTCATTTAGCCGATTAACAAATTGTAGCTCATTTTATTCTATAAGAAAGTCAAGGGGGGGGGGGATGCTCATCCCGAGAGCTGAACTGATCTGCCCCTTCCTTGGATCAAACTTGACTACTTTCCACATCCCGGACGCTTAGATAGCCTCTTCAGTTTCAGTACTTCTAGGGAATATACCTGTTGCCTGTGATATATCTGTGACCTGTTTCGAGAACTTTTGTACCTTCGCATCTCAGCCCTGACTTGTCTGGTTAACCAGGCTGTTGCTGTTGGCGGCCCGCTGCCCCACATATCCATCATACTGGTTGATCCGACACTTGTCGGAGGTACTTGTCGAGTTTCCTCTTGATAACATAATCTGGGACCACGGATGTTGATACAATGTTCTCTTATTGTACGCACAGCGCACATGCTTTTGAACGAGTTTAAGTTTCATTTGCTCCCATATTTCTCACTTAAGTATGTTATAGCAATATGCAGATTTTCAACCAGACCCCTCGAGCATCTTCCAGGTATATATTGTAATGTATCTCTCTCCACTGGTCCAGTGAATACATATTTAGGATTCTGAGGTGTTCGCAGTAATATAAATACTTTATTGGCTGTGTGTCGTAAATGATCTCTGCATCTCTCCTGCCCTGAACGGGCCGTCAACACTGAACAATATTCTAAGCGAGAGAACATAAGCAATTTGAGGTGTCATAATTGGCACTGCTTCCCTTATTTTGAAAGTTCTCATTACCATCCTAGTCATTTTCATGGCTTTCCTGACATTTGCGTTGTGTTCCTTAAAAGGAAAGATGAGCTAACATTATATATGATCTGTTCCTTCTCTTTAGTAATCCTCTTTTATTTTATATTCAGTACCCGTTTTGAGTTCATTTGTTCCACATTTAAGCTGTCGGAACTTGTCACTCTAAAATGCCACGTCATTCTCCACGGCCTACTGGAAGCCTTGAAGATGATGGTTGTGTGATGGTGGTTGTGTGATGATGTGGTTGTGTGAAGATGATGGTGGTTGTGTGATGATGTGGTTGTGTGAAGGTGTGGTGGTTGTGTGAAGGTGTGGTGGTTGTGTGAAGGTGTGGTGGTTGTGTGAAGATGTGGTTGTGTGATGATGTGGTTGTGTGATGATGGTGGTTGTATGATGATGGTGGTTGTGTGATGATGGTGGTTGTGTGATGATGTGGTTGTGTGATGATGGTGGTTGTGTGATGATGGTGGTTGTGTGATGATGTGGTTGTGTGATGATGTGGTTGTGTGATGATGGTGCTTGTGTGATGATGGTGGTTGTGTGATGATGTGGTTGTGTGATGGTGGTTGTGTGATGATGGTGGTTGTGTGATGATGGTGGTTGTGTGATGATGGTGGTTGTGTGATGGTGGTTGTGTGACGATGTGGTTGTGTGATGATGGTGGTTGTGTGATGTGGTTGTGTGATGATGGTGGTTGTGTGATGATGGTGGTTGTGTGATGATGGTGGTTGTGTGGAGATGATGGTGGTTGTGTGATGATGATGGTGGTTGTATGATGATGGTGGTGGTTGTGTGAAGATGATGGTTGTATGATGATGGTGGTGGTTGTGTGAAGATGATGGTGGTTGTATGATGATGGTGGTTGTGTGATGTGGTTGTGTGATGATGGTGGTTATGTGATGATGGTGGTTGTGTGATGATGGTGGTTGTGTGATGTGGTTGTGTGATGATGGTGGTTGTGTGATGATGGTGGTTGTGTGATGATGTGGTTGTGTGATGATGGTGGTTGTGTGATGGTGGTTGTGTGATGATGGTGGTTGTGTGATGATGGTGGTTGTGTGATGTGGTTGTGTGATGATGGTGGTTGTGTGATGATGTGGTTGTGTGATGATGGTGGTTGTGTGATGATGGTGGTTGTGTGAAGATGATGGTGGTTGTGTGATGATGATGGTGGTTGTATGATGATGGTGGTGGTTGTGTGATGATGGTGGTGGTTGTATGATGATGGTGGTGGTTGTGTGAAGATGATGGTGGTTGTATGATGATGGTGGTTGTGTGATGATGTGGTTGTGTGATGATGGTGGTTGTATGATGATGGTGGTTGTGTGATGATGGTGGTTGTGTGATGATGTGGTTGTGTGATGATGGTGGTTGTGTGATGATGGTGGTTGTGTGATGGTGCTTGTGTGATGGTGGTTGTGTGATGTGGTTGTGTGATGGTGGTTGTGAGATGGTGGTTGTGTGATGATGGTGGTTGTGTGATGATGTGGTTGTGATGATGGTGGTTGTGTGATGATGTGGTTGTGTGATGATGGTGGTTGTGTGATGTGGTTGTGTGATGATGGTGGTTGTGTGATGATGGTGGTTGTGTGAAGATGATGGTGGTTGTGTGATGATGATGGTGGTTGTATGATGATGGTGGTTGTGTGAAGATGATGGTGGTTGTATGATGATGGTGGTGGTTGTGTGAAGATGATGGTGGTTGTATGATGATGGTGGTTGTGTGATGATGTGGTTGTGTGATGATGGTGGTTATGTGATGATGGTGGTTGTGTGATGATGTGGTTGTGTGATGAAGGTGGTTGTGTGATGATGGTGGTTGTGTGATGATGTGGTTGTGTGATGATGGTGGTTGTGTGATGATGTGGTTGTGTGATGGTGGTTGTGTGATGATGGTGGTTGTGTGATGATGTGGTTGTGTGATGATGGTGGTTGTGTGATGATGTGGTTGTGTGATGATGGTGGTTGTGTGATGATGGTGGTTGTGTGATGATGTGGTTGTGTGATGATGGTGGTTGTGTGATGATGGTGGTTGTGTGATGATGTGGTTGTGTGATGATGGTGGTTGTGTGATGATGGTGGTTGTGTGATGTGGTTGTGTGATGATGGTGGTTGTGTGATGATGGTTGTGTGATGATGTGGTTGTGTGATGATGGTGGTTGTGTGATGGTGGTTGTGTGAAGATGATGGTGGTTGTGTGATGGTGGTGGTTGTGTGAAGATGATGGTGGTTGTGTGATGATGGTGGTTGTTGTGTGATGATGGTGGTTGTTGTGTGATGATGGTGGTTGTGTGATGATGATGGTTGTGTGATGTGGTTGTGTGATGGTGGTTGTGTGATGATGTGGTTGTGTGATGATGGTGGTTGTGTGATGATGGTGGTTGTGTGAAGATGATGGTGGTTGTGTGAAGATGATGGTGGTTGTGTGAAGATGATGGTTGTGTGATGATGGTGGTGGTTGTGTGATGATGGTGGTGGTTCTGTGAAGATGGTGGTTGTGTGAAGATGATGCTGGTTGTGTGATGATGGTGGTTGTGTGAAGATGATGATGGTTGTGTGAAGATGATGGTGGTTGTGTGAAGATGATGGTGGTTGTGTGATGGTGGTGGTTGTGTGAAGATGATGGTGGTTTTGTGAAGATGATGGAGGTTGTGTGAAGATGATGGTGGTTGTGTGAAGATGATGGTGGTTGTGTGAAGATGATGGTGGTTGTGTGAAGATGATGGAGGTTGTGTGAAGATGATGGTGGTTGTGTGAAGATGATGGTGGTTGTGTGAAGATAATGGTTGTTGTGTGAAGATGATGGTTGTTGTGTGAAGATGATGGTTGTGTGAAGATGATGGTGGTTGTGTGAAGATGATGATGGTGGTTGTGTGAAGATGATGGTTGTTGTGTGATGATGGTGCTTGTGTGAAGATGATGGTGATTGTGTGAAGATGATGGTGGTTGTGTGAAGATGATGGCTGTGTGAAGATGATGATGGCTGTGTGAAGATGATGATGGCTGTGTGAAGATGATGATGGCTGTGTGAAGATGATGATGGTTGTGCGATGATGATGGTTGTTGTGTGAAGATGATGGTGGTTGTGTGAAGATGATGGTAGTTGTGTGAAGATGATGGTGGTTGTGTGAAGATGATGGTTGTTGTGTGAAGATGATGGTTGTTGTGTAAAGAAGATGGTTGTTGTGTGATGATGGTGGTTGTGTGAAGATGATGGTGGTTGTGTGATGATGGTGGTTGTGTGATGGTGGTTGTGTGAAGATGCTGATGGTTGTGTGAAGATGATGGTGGTTGTGTGATGATGGTGGTTGTTGTGTGAAGATGATGGTTGTTGTGTGAAGATGATGGTTGTTGTGTGAAGATGATGGTTGTTGTGTGAAGATGATGGTTGTTGTGTGAAGATGGTGGTTGTTGTGTGAAGATGATGGTTGTTGTGTGAAGATGATGGCTGTGTGAAGATGGTGGTTGTTGTGTGAAGACGATGGTGGTTGTGTGAAGATGATTGTTGTTGTGTGAAGATGATGGTTGTTGTTGTGAAGATGAAGGTTGTTGTGTGAAGATGATGGTTGTTGTGTGAAGATGATGGTTGTTGTGTGAAGATGATGGTTGTTGTGTGAAGATGATGATGGTTGTGTGAAGATGATGGTTGTTGTGTGAAGATGATGGTTGTTGTGTGAAGATGATGGTTGTTGTGTGAAGATGATGATGGTTGTGTGAAGATGATGGTTGTTGTGTGAAGATGATGGTTGTTGTGTGAAGATGCTGGTTGTGTGAAGATGATGGTTGTTGTGTGAAGATGATGGTTGTTGTGTGAAGATGATGGTTGTTGTGTGAAGATGATGATGGTTGTGTGAAGATGATGGTTGTTGTGTGAAGATGATGGTTGAGTGAAGATGTTGGATGTGTGAAGATGGTGATTGTGTGAAGATGGTGATTGTGTGAAGATGATGGTGACTGTGTGAAGATGATGGTGGCTGTGTGAAGATGATGGTGATTGTGTAAAGATGATGGTGATTGTGTAAAGATGATGGTGCTTGTGTGAAGATGATGATGGTTGTGTGAAGATGATGGTTGTTGTGTGGAGATGATGGTGATTGTGTGAAGATGATGGTGGTTGTGTGAAGATGATGGTGGTTGTGTGAAGATGATGGTGGTTGTGTGAAGATGATGGTGGTTGTGTGATGATGATGGTGGTTGTGTGAAGATGATGGTGGTTGTGTGAAGATGATGGTGGTTGTGTGAAGATGATGGTGGTTGTGTGAAGATGATGGTGGTTGTGTGAAGATGATGGTGGTTGTGTGAAGATGATGGTGGTTGTGTGAAGATGATGGTGGTTGTGTGATGATGATGGTTGTTGTGTGAAGATGATGGTTGTTGTGTGAAGATGATGGTTGTTGTGTGAAGATGATGGTTGTTGTGTGAAGATGATGGTGGTTGTGTGAAGATGATGGTGGTTGTGTGAAGATGATGGTAGTTGTGTGAAGATGATGGTTGTTGTGTGAAGATGATGGTGGTTGTGTGAAGATGATGGTTGTGTGAAGATGATGGTTGTGTGAAGATGATGGTTGTTGTGTGAAGATGATGATGGTTGTGTGAAGATGATGGTTGTTGTGTGAAGATGATGGTTGTTGTGTGAAGATGATGGTGGTTGTGTGAAGATGATGATGGTTCTGTGAAGATGTTGGTTATGTGAAGATGATGGTTGTTGTGTGAAGATGATGATGGTTGTGTGAAGATGATGGTGGTTGTGTGAAGATGATGGTTGTTATGTGAATATGATGGTTGTGTGAATATGATGGTTGTTGTGTGAAGATGATGATGGTTGTGTGAAGATGATGGTAGTTGTGTGAAGATGATGGTTGTGTGAAGATGATGGTTGTGTGAAGATGATGGTAGTTGTGTGAAGATGATGATGGTTGTGTGAAGATGATGGTGGTTGTGTGAAGATGATGGTAGTTGTGTGAAGATGATGGTTGTTGTGTGAAGATGATGATGGTTGTGTGAAGATGATGGTGGTTGTGTGAAGATGATGGTGGTTGTGTGAAGATGATGGTGGTTGTGTGAAGATGATGGTGGTTGTGTGAAGATGATGGTGGTTGTGTGAAGATGATGGTGGTTGTGTGAAGATGATGATGGTTGTGTGAAGATGATGGTGGTTGTGTGAAGATGATGGTTGTTGTGTGAAGATGATGGTGGTTATGTGAAGATGATGGTAGTTGTGTGAAGATGATGATGGTTGTGTGAAGATGATGGTAGTTGTGTGAAGATGATGATGGTTGTGTGAAGATGATGGTGATTGTGTGAAGATGATGGTGGTTGTGTGAAGATGATGGTGGTTGTGTGAAGATGATGATGGTTGTGTGAAGATGATGGTGGTTGTGTGAAGATGATGGTGGTTGTGTGAAGATGATGGTGGTTGTGTGAAGATGATGGTGGTTGTGTGAAGATGATGGTAGTTGTGTGAAGATGATGATGGTTGTGTGAAGATGATGGTGGTTGTGTGAAGATGATGGTAGTTGTGTGAAGATGATGATGGTTGTGTGAAGATGATGGTGGTTGTGTGAAGATGATGGTGGTTGTGTGAAGATGATGATGGTTGTGTGAAGATGATGGTAGTTGTGTGAAGATGATGGTGGTTGTGTGAAGATGATGGTGGTTGTGTGAAGATGATGATGGTTGTGTGAAGATGATGATGGTTGTGTGAAGGTGATGGTTGTTGTGTGAAGATGATGGTGGTTGTGTGAAGATGATGGTGGTTGTGTGAAGATGATGGTGGTTGTGTGAAGATGATGGTGGTTGTGTGAAGATGATGGTGGTTGTGTGAAGATGATGGTTGTTGTGTGAAGATGATGGTGGTTGTGTGAAGATGATGGTGGTTGTGTGAAGATGCTGGTTGTTGTGTGAAGATGCTGGTTGTTGTGTGAAGATGCTGGTTGTTGTGTGAAGATGATGGTGGTTGTGTGAAGATGATGGTGGTTGTGTTAAGATGATGGTTGTTGTGTGAAGATGATGGTGGTTGTGTTAAGATGATGGTTGTTGTGTGAAGATGCTGGTTGTTGTGTGAAGATGCTGGTTGTTGTGTGAAGATGATGGTTGTTGTGTGAAGATGATGGTGGTTGTGTTAAGATGATGGTTGTTGTGTGAAGATGATGGTGGTTGTGTGAAGTTGATGGTGGTTGTGTGAAGATGTTGGTTGTTGTGTGATGATGATGATGATGATGGTGGTGGTGTGATGATGATGGTGGTTGTGTGATGATGATGGTGGTTGTGTGATGATGATGGTGGTGGTGTAATGATGATGGTGGTGGTGTGATGATGATGATGGTTGTGTGATGATGATGATGATGGTGGTGGTGGCTGTGTGAAGACAAGAACAACTACTGCCTACACACTACCGTAACCTGACTGCTCAGGTACCTCCTGCTCAAAATTGTCTAATTTCTACCATATTTAATGTCTGCTGGAGTACCTGTGACTGATTTCGAGGTCTCTTCTACCTCCTCCGCCAAGTATGAAACCAGACTAAATAAACTAAAATAATAAATATCGTTAACCAGCGACTGTGTAAAAAAAAAAAAAACTTCAGAAGTGTAAGTAGCATGAGGGAGCTAGCACAGTCCACTAGGAAATGTGATGGCACATGTACAGTCTGTAGCAATACATGCAGCAGCGAGCTGCACAGCCTTGCAATATAAGTCTTCATCATACCCGTGTCAAAGCACCCAATATCAGCTTTATAGATAGTTTATATGAGCATAATTTTACTCTTCGTATCTGTAGTGGGAGGTCGTGTTTGCCAACATTGCCAAATTACAGCCATACGACCCCTAGTTTTTAATATTTGTCTAAAGCGTTACACAGCCAGCTTATGAGGTGAAGCTTTTTCTTTATTATATTGTAACCTGGTAGCCAAATGCCAAGTCATGAATTACTAATATATTCAGGACGTTTTAATGGGTTTACAGCTGTGTTACTAGTAAAAATTGAATTACAAATAAATTAAATAATATGACAGTCACACACACAAGGCTCACGTATATATCATACGTGAAATTAAACAGAGATAACGCATGTGAAAACTCTCCTCAGAAATATTCTCCTGCAGATTAACATTTTGCAGCACAAGTGGCTAGTTAATTGTGCACCCCATATCTGTCCTATGGATGGTAGTGGATAGTTTATTGTACACCAAATACCTATCCTGTGGATGGTAGTGACTTGTTTATCGTGCATCCCATATCCATCCTGTGGATGGTAGGGCAAGAACAAGTGGATACACGGAAGGCCTAGGAACTAGGCACCAAAAGTGTGTACAGGAGTACATCTGGATTTATATCTACAGTTCATGTATCTGTTGCAAGCAAATTTAGGAAATTTGCTTAATGTGTTTGGTATCTTATTTTCATTAATAAGATATTTTGACATATCACATGAATGGATTATTAAGCAGATAGTGTTGAAGGTAGTGACCATAGAGTTGACCACATAGTTTGCATCTGGGTTCATCATCGGTGTGTCTCAAACTGCCAGAAATATTTGTAATCAAGCCTTACGCCTGGCCACTACAACATCAGTCAGTCTGTTGATATTGCAAGTTGCTCCACAAGCGTACTTATCTACGTTCATGTTATTATAGTGGGTTATAGATCTACTTATTTATTTATTTAGTTATCTGAACATGATACATAGAAGTACTAAGAAATACAGTGGTTAAGGTGACATGCCAAAGCCCCTTCTAACTGCATTCCTATAAAACCGTTTCATTATTTACTTCTCTCCTAATATTATTCCTAATGCTAAACACGGATACAAATCTGCTACACTTGTCTTTAGGGCATAAGAAGGACGGCAAAAACGAGAAGGAAAAGAACTGGAGTATGATAGAGAAGTGACAAAACGCTGAGTAAAGGGGGGTTTATAAAGATTAAGTGGCCTGACCACTTTGAGTGGGCTTTAAGATATTTTTTTTTTGGCAGATAGTGACAGATATCTTCAAAAATACTCGAGGTCGGCTATCCCAGGTTTTTGTATATTTTTGCAATCCCTCAAAACATGCAACTGATTCAGAGAGTGCGGCAGGAAATGTAACTAGTATGCAACCCTGAAAACACATGTTAGGAAATCCTGAGTTAGTGTGTCGTTTAGAGCCCATGGCCGGGCTTCGCGAGTACTCCCTCGTTACTCATCGAGACAGCGTTAAATGCTGAGTGTCTCAGCATTTAATGCTGAGTGTCTCAGCATTTAATGCTGAGACACTCATGATTAGATTTTTTTTTAGATTTTGTCACCGAACTAGCCACTTCGCTGGTAAAATCTAAAAAACTCGAATCATGAGTCTATCAGGATTTAATACCTTTACCTTTGATATATCTTTGAGTTTCGAGAGTCTACTCCTAGAGCCCGGCTATGGGCCAGGCTCGTTCAGTACGTGCCTGGTCAACCAAGCTGTTGCTGCTGAAGGTCCACTGCCCTACATATCCATCACAGCCTGGTTGATCTGGCTCCTGGTGAAGATACTTGTCCAGTTTCCCTTGACACTTGTTCCAACAGTGATTCTGATATTTTCTGGTAAGATGTTGAATAATCTGGTGCCATTGATGTTGATATAGAGCTCCCTTAAATAACAAAAAGGCACAATACACAAATAACCCGCACATAGGAGAGAGGAGCTCACGACATTTCGGTCCGACTTGGATCATTTACAGTCACAGTATGACTTTGTAAATGGTCCAAGTCTGGCCAAAACGTCGTCGTAAGCTCCCCTCTGCTGAGTGCGGGTTATTTGTGTATAGTGTTCGCTTTTCACTGGGTTTATTTTGCACTGCCTCCCATCTCTCTCTCTCTCTCTCTTCCTCTCCTTCTCCAGTGTATTATGTCAGTGTGAAGATCTGGGACCAGGCCCTCGGGTACCTTCCAGGTATATATCATCAGTATATATAATGTGGGAATCACCTCCACCTTGGCCCCCTCCCTGACCAGACCTTCTCAAGTACAGACGTAATATTACAGCATTAAGAACTGTTGAAAAAACATTAAAGAAAGTAAGTTTTTATTCGATACAAGTAGAAGTTCGTAAGATACACCTGCCATCTTCATGAAGGTTAATGAGACAGAAAAACAAGCAATTCTGGCAGAGTGCAAAACTTTTAACAAATTTCCGTTCTCAGGTCTCCATAGTGGAAGTTAGTCCTCGAGACAGTACACAGCTCAGTGTTCTCTCTCATATCTGACATAGACATAGTACTGTTTGTTTATCCAGGACACTTGGCATCTCTAAGCGATGTAAACTATTTTTTTTCTGTGGATAACAGGAAAAAATATAATTACATGAGAAAGGCGGATAAAGGTTAGGTTAGGCAAGATTCGTCAGGAAATAGGACACGGGTTTCCTGACGCGGATCTTCCGGTCCTCACCGAGGCCTCCTAAGAACGAATAACTACAGTCCGGCTACCTATTCCTCTGTATATATACTTGAGGCAAGGATAATGTAGCAGAAGGCTCTCTCACTACTCTCTACTCGTCTATGGTAACACAGCCGAACTGAAAAGTAAAGATACATATAATGGTGCCATATTATAAAAGCTAACATTTACAAGTGTAATTAGATTTTAGTTATAAACTACAAATTTCAGAGATACTGCTACAACCAGTACTGCTGATATAAATACTATACTACCTGTAGTTCCTGATGAGCCAGTGTTTCAGTGGCCCCGACCAGCCACACCACTGTACATGCTCAGTGTCAGTGTTGTGTCTGGCTGAAGTACAGAAGGTAAAACACATTTGTGTTGTACCTTTTGCCACAGAGTGTCAGGCAGTTTACCCAAATCTGAAGTTTACCTGGAAATAATTCCTAGACCAAGCATCCATGTAATATATCTGTAACCTGTTTCGAGAGTTCTCCTGCTCCTACAGCCTGTTCATCAGGCAGGCTTTCCAGTGCTTGCCTAGTCAACAAGGTTGTTGCTGGCGGCCCGCTGACCCGCGTATCCATCACAGCCCGGTTGATCTGGCACTTAGTGCAGATACTGACTGAATTTTATCTTGAAGACTACACTTGTTCCAGCAGTGTTTCTGATGTCTTCTGCTACGATGTTGAAAAGTTTTGGCCACGGCGCCCCTGTTATTCACTGTGCCATTTCTTCCTATGTCTCTCACTCTGGCAGGTTTGGGACTAGGTCCTCAAGTATCTTCTATATATATTATCATTATCTCCTCCTCTCAGAGTACATACTCAGAACTTTTAGGTGTTCCCAGTAGTTTATATGCTTGATTAGCTCTATACAGGCAGTAAAGTCTCTCTGTTTGTTCCAGCTGTGAGAGCTGGAGTCCAGCTCTGCAGTCCAAAGAGCACAAGATATTTAAATAAGTCATCACTGGCAATGTTTCTCTTGTTTTCGACATTCTCATTATCCATCCCGACTTTTGTCTTACTTTCACAACAATTGTCTTGTGTTCTCTAAACCACAGGACCTTCACGTGTTCTCTTCTTTTTATATGGTAGTCATTCTGTGTTTGGTATATCGTGCCCTTTTTGAATATGTATTTATACTTAGGTAACTGGAATTTGTCAACACTGAACACCATGTCACACTCTACTGCCCACTAGAAGGCTTTATATCTCCCCACTCTAAATACAGCAGCAGCACCAAAACCACCAATAATTACAGCAGCAGCACCACCATCACCACCAATAATTACAGCAGCACCACCCCCGCCAATAATTACAGCAGCAGCACCACCACCACCAATAATTACAGCAGCATCACCACCAACAATAATTACAGCAGCCCCACCAACAATAATTACAGCAGCCCCACCAACAATAATTACAGCAGCCCCACCAACAATAATTACAGCAGCACCACCACCAATAATTACAGCAGCATCACCACCAACAATAATTACAGCAGCACCACCAACAATAATTGCAGCAGCAGCACCACCAATAATTACAGCAGCACCACCACCACAACCACCAATAATTACAGCAGCACCACCACCACCACCAATAATTACAGCAGCACCACCACCACCACCAATAATTACAGCAGCACCACCAATAATTACAGCAGCACCACCAATAATTACAGGAGCACCACCACCACCAATAATTACAACAGCAGCAGCACCACCACCACCACCAATAATTACAACAGCAGCAGCACCACCACCACCACCAATAATTACAACAGCAGCACCACCACCAACAATTACAGCAGCAGTACCAACAACTACAACAGCAGCAGTACCAACTACATCAGCAGCAGTACCAACAACTACAACAGCAGCAGTACCAACAACTACATCAGCAGTACCAACAACTACAACAGCAGCAGTACGAACAACTACATCAGCAGTACCAACAACTACAACAGCAGCAGTACCAATAACTACAACAGCAGCAGTACCAATAACTACATCAGCAGCAGTACCAACTACATCAGCAGCAGTACCAACAACTACAACAGCAGCAGTACCAACAACTACAACAGCAGCAGTACCAATAACTACATCAGCAGCAGTACCAACAACTACATCAGCAGCAGTACCAACAACTACAACAGCAGCAGTACCAACTACTACAACAGCAGCAGTACCAATAACTACAACAGCAGCAGTACCAACAACAACAGCAGCAGTACCAACTACAACAGCAGCAGTACCAATAACTACAACAGCAGCAGTACCAACAACTACAACAGCAGCAGTACCAACAACTACAACAGCAGCAGTACCAACAACTACAACAGCAGCAGTACCAACAACTACAACAGCAGCAGTACCAACAACTACATCAGCAGCAGTACCAACAACTACAACAGCAGCAGTACCAACAACTACATCAGCAGCAGTACCAACAACTACAACAGCAGCAGTACCAATAACTACAACAGCAGCAGTACCAACAACTACATCAGCAGCAGTACCAATAACTACAACAGCAGCAGTACCAACAACTACAACAGCAGCAGTACCAACAACTACAACAGCAGCAGTACCAACAACTACAACAGCAGCAGTACCAACAACTACAACAGCAGCAGTACCAACAACTACATCAGCAGTACCAACAACTACAACAGCAGCAGTACCAACAACTACAACAGCAGCAGTACCAATAACTACAACAGCAGCAGTACCAACAACTACATCAGCAGTACCAACAACTACAACAGCAGTACCAACAACTACAACAGCAGCAGTACCAACTACTACAACAGCAGCAGTACCAATAACTACAACAGCAGCAGTACCAACAACTACAACAGCAGCAGTACCAACTACAACAGCAGCAGTACCAATAACTACAACAGCAGCAGTACCAACAACTACATCAGCAGCAGTACCAACAACTACAACAGCAGCAGTACCAACAACTACAACAGCAGCAGTACCAATAACTACAACAGCAGCAGTACCAACAACTACAACAGCAGCAGTACCAACTACAACAGCAGCAGTACCAATAACTACAACAGCAGCAGTACCAACAACTACATCAGCAGCAGTACCAACAACTACAACAGCAGCAGTACCAACAACTACAACAGCAGCAGTACCAACAACTACAACAGCAGCAGTACCAACAACTACAACAGCAGCAGTACCAACAACTACATCAGCAGTACCAACAACTACAACAGCAGCAGTACGAACAACTACATCAGCAGTACCAACAACTACAACAGCAGCAGTACCAATAACTACAACAGCAGCAGTACCAATAACTACATCAGCAGCAGTACCAACAACTACATCAGCAGCAGTACCAACAACTACAACAGCAGCAGTACCAACAACTACAACAGCAGCAGTACCAACAACTACAACAGCAGCAGTACCAACAACTACATCAGCACCAGTACCAACAACTACATCAGCAGCAGTACCAACAACTACAACAGCAGCAGTACCAATAACTACATCAGCAGCAGTACCAACAACTACATCAGCAGCAGTACCAACAATTACAACAGCAGCAGTACCAACAACTACAACAGCAGCAGTACCAACAACTACAACAGCAGCAGTACCAACAACAACAGCAGTACCAACAACTACAACAGCAGCAGTACCAACAACTACAACAGCAGCAGTACTAACAACTACGTCAGCAGCAGTACCAACAACTACAACAGCAGCAGTACCAATAACTACATCAGCAGCAGTACCAACAACTACATCAGCAGCAGTACCAACTACATCAGCAGCAGTACCAACAACTACAACAGCAGCAGTACCAATAACTACATCAGCAGCAGTACCAACAACTACAGCAGCAGCAGTACCAACTACATCAGCAGTACCAACAACTACAGCAGCAGTACCAAAAACTACAGCAACAACTACAGCAGAAGTAGCATAAACACACACACACACACACACGCCCCCGCGGCTCGGTCCATGGCCAGGCCTCCCGGTGGATCAGGGCCTGATCAACCAGGCTGTTACTGCTGCCTGCGCATTCTCCAACGTACGAACCCCAGCCCGGCTGATCCGGCACCGACTTTAAGAATTTGTCCAATTCCCTCTTGAAGGCAGCCAGGGATCTATTGGTAATTCCCCTTACGGCTGATGGGAGGCTGTTGAACAATCTTGTTTCCTGGACACTTAGTGTTTTGTTTTAGTGTACTAATGGCGCTCCTACTTTTCATTGGGGGTATGTTGCATCGTCTGCCAAGTCTTTTGCTTTCATAGGGAGTGATTTCTATGTGCAGATTAGGAACCAGTCCCTCCAGGATCTTCTAGGTGTAGATTATGATGCATCTTTCTCGCCTGCGCTCCAGTGAGTAAAAGTCAAGTGCTTCCAGGCGTTCCCAGTAATTAAGGTGTTTGACCGAACTTATACGTGCAGTAAAGGATCTCTGTACACTCTCTAGATCTGTAATTTCACCTGCCTTGAATGGAGCTGTTAATGTACATCAATATTCCAGCCTAAAGAGAACAAGTGATTTAAAAAGGTTCATCATTGGCTTGGCATCCCTTGTCTTGAATGTTCTTATCATCCATCCTATCATTTTCCTCGCAGATATGATAGTGGCACTGTTGTGGTACTTGAAGGTGAGATCCTCAGATATTACCACTCCCAGGTCCTTCACATTACTTTTCGGCTCTATTGTGTGATTAGTTTGTAACGTACTCAGTTCTAGCTATAATTTCCTCCAGTTTCCCATAACGGAGTAGTTGGAATTTGTTTTCATTAAACATCATATTGTTCTACGTTGCCCATTGGAAAACTTGGTTTATATCTTCTTGGAGATTTGCCGTGTCCTCAATGGATAATACTCTCATGCAGATCCTAGTATTGTCTGCAAAAGATGATACGTTGCTATGGTTTACATCTCTGTCTACGTTTAATATGAGGATGCAGAACAGGATAGGAGCGAGTACTGTGCCTTGTGGAACAGAGCTCTTCACTATGGCAGCTTCCGATTCGACTCTGTTTACCACTACTCTTTGTGTTCGATTGGCTAGAAAGATGAAGATCCATCTGCCTAATTTGCCAGTTATTCCTTTAGCACGCATTTTGTGTGCTATTACACCATGATCGCACTTGTCAAAGGCTTTTCCAAAATCTGTGTATACTACATCTGTATTGTTTGTTTTCCAATGCATCCGAGACCATATCATAATGGTCCTATAGTTGCGAGAGGCAGGATCGGCCTGCTCTGAACCCATGTTGTCCTGGATTGTGCAACTGTTGGGAATCCAAGTGGCTTACAGTCCTGCTTCTTAGAACTCTTTCAAATATTTTTATGATGTGGGACGTTAGAGCTATTGGCCTATAGTTCTTAGCTATTGTTCTGCTGCCACTAATTTTACGGAGTGAGGCTATATCCGTTGATTTTAGTGACTGTGGAATCTCACCTGTACCTATGCTCCTTCTCCATAGCATACTTAGGGCTCGTGAAAGGGATTTCTTGCAGTTCTTAATGAACACAGTATCTGGACCTGGGGCAGAGTGCATGGGCATGTTAATGACTTTCTCAAAGTCTCGTGGAGTTAGTTATGTCAGAAATTTAGCATACAGTGACAGGGTTTTGAGGCTCACTCATGAAAAATCATTTGGATTGTCGATCTTTAGACTGATCAGTGGCTCGCTAAACACTGAGACATACTGAGATTTCAGTATCTTACTCATTTCTTTACTGTCATCTGTGTAGGATCCGTCTTGTCTGAGCAGGGGCCCTATACTAGATGAGGTTTTTGCCTACTTTTTGGCATATGAAAAGAAATATTTGGAATTTCTTTCAACGTTGCTAATCGCATTTAGCTCCTCTTGTCTCTCCTGGATCCTGTATGAGTCCTTCAACTTAAGCTCAATATTTTCCACTTCCCTGGTTAGCGCTTCGTTCCGTGTTTCAGATAATCTAGCATTTTTGCGGAGCTCAGTGATTCTTCGCCTTCTCCTGTAGAGGGAGCGTCTCTCTCCAGTTTACTACTTCTCTTCTTTTTATGTTAACATAAATGAAAAAAAAATATATCTTTAAAAGTATAAGAAAAAATCTGCTAATTGCAAACTGACCAGTTTTACCTATTAAGCACGACATTATATATATATATATATATATATATATATATATATATATATATATATATATATATATGTGTGTGTCGTGCCGAATTGGCAGAACTTGCGATCTTGGCTTAAATAGCAACGCTCATCTTGCCATATAGGACAAGCGAAAATTTGTGTATACAATAATTTTGCCAAAATCATTCTGAACCTAACAAAAAAAATATATTTCACTGTGTTTAGTATTAAATTATTGCAAACAAATCTAAAATATATTTACTTGGGTTAGGCTAAAATAAATTATTCTTGTTATAATAAGGTTAGGTAAGTTTTCTAAGATTCTTTTGGAGCAAAATTAAAAATTTTTAGATTAACATTAATGAAAAAATATATCTTTAAACGTATAACAGAAAATTTTAGAAAGGACTTAATTTTAAATGAGTTCTTGCTAATTGACCAGTTTTACATATTCGGCACGACATATATACATATACATATATGTATGTATATATATATATATATATATATATATATATATATATATATATATATATATATATATATATATATATAGGAGTGAATGGAGACAAATGGTTTTTAATACTTGACGTGCTGTTGGAGTGTGAGCAAAGTAACATTTATGAAGGGGTTCAGGGAAACCGGCAGGCCGGACTTGAGTCCTGGAGATGGGAAGTACAGTGCCTGCACTCTGAAGGAGGGGTGTTAATGTTGCAGTTTAAAAACTGTAGTGTAAAGCACCCTTCTGGCAAGACAGTGATGGAGTGAATGATGGTGAAAGTTTTTCTTTTTCGGGCCACCCTGCCTTGGTGGGAATCGGCCAGTGTGATAATAAAAAATATATATATATATATATATATATATATATATATATATATATATATATATATATACCTGGGGTTTACCTGGAGAGGGTTTCGGGGTCAACGCCCCCGCGGCTCGGTCTGAGACCAAGCCTCATGGTGGACCAGAGTCTGATCAACCAGGCTGTTACTGCTGGCCGCACGCAAACTGACGTACGAACCACAGCCAGGTTGGTCAGGTACTAACTTTAAGTGCCTGTCCAGTGCCTTCTTGAACACAGCCAGGGGTCTATTGGTAATCCCCTTTATATAAGCTGGGAGGCAGTTCAACAGTCTTGGGCCACGGACACTTATTGTGTTCTCTCTCAACTCAATGTACTCGTGGTGCCCCTGCTTTTCATCGGGGGAATGTTACATCTCCTGCCGAGTCTTTTGCTTTCATAGGGAGTGATTTTCGTGTGCAGGTTTGGTACCACTCCCTCCAGGACCTTCCAAATGTATATTATCATGTGTCTCTCTCTCGCCTGCATTCCATGGAATACAGATCAAGGAACTTCAACTGTTCACATTAATTTAGGTGCCTTATCGTACTTGTGTGTGCCGTGAAAGTTTTTTTGTACGCTCTCTAGGTCTGCAATGTCTCCAGCTTTGAAAGGGGGCCGTTATTGTACAGCAGTATTCCAGCCTAGAGAGAAGCGATTTGAAGAGGATCATGGGCTTTGCGTCTCTAGTTTTGAAGGTTCTCATTATCCATCCTATCATTTTCCTAGAAGATGAGGGAGATACATTGTTGTGGTTTTTGAAGGCGAGATCCTCTGACATTATCACTCCGAGGTCCTTTACATTTCTTTTTCTCTCTACTGTATGGTTAGAATTTGTCGTATACCTGATACATTTTTAATTTCCTCAAGTTTTCCATATCTGAGTAGTTGAAAATTCTCCTCGTTGAACTTCGTATTGTTGTGAGCGGCCCATTTAAAGATTTGGTTGATGTCCGCTTGGAGTTTTGCGGTGTCTTCGATGGAGGTCACTGCCATGGCAATCTGGGTGTCATCCGCAAAGGAAGACTCGGAGCTATGGTTTACATCTCTCTGTCCGAAATGAGGATGAGGAATAGAATGGGAGTGAGTACTGTGCCTTGTGGAACAGAGTTTTTCACCGTAGCTGCCTGGGACTTTACTCTGTTTACTATTACTCTTTGTGTTCTATTTGTGAGAAAGTTATAGATCCATCTACTAACTTTTCCTGTTATTCCTTTATCACGCATTTTGTGTGCTATTACACCATGGTCACACTTGTCGAAAACTTTTGCAAAGTCTGTGTATACTACATCTCTATTTTGTTTATCCTCAACAGCATCCAGGACCTTGTCATAGTGGTCCAGTAACTGGGACAGGCAGGAGCGACCTAATCAAAATCCGTGTTGCCCTGGGTTGTGTAACTGATGGGGTATCTCGGTGGTTGGCTATCTTGCTTCTTAGAACCCTCTCAGAGATTTTTATGATATGGGATGTTAGTGCTATCGGTCTGTAGTTCTTTGCAATTGCTTTACTGCCACCTTTGAGGAGTGGGGCTATGTCTGTTGTTTTTGGTGAGTGTGTGGGATGACCCCTGTGCCCATGTTCCCTCTCCACAGAATGCTGAAGGCATGCGATAGGGGCTTCTTGCAATTCTTGATGAACACGGAATTCCATGAGTCTGGGCCTGGGGCAGAGTGCACGGGCATATCATTTATTGCCTTTCGACGTATCCCAGCAAGGTGGGCTGGCCCAAAAGGAAAAAATAAAAGTTTCTCCTTTTAAATTTAGTAATATATACAAGAGAAGGGGTTACTAGCCCTTTGTTCCCGGCAATTTAGTCGCTTCTTCCGACACTCATGACTTACGGAGGAAGAATTCTGTTCCGCTTCCGCAGTACTGAGCGTTATCCTGATGCAAAGACATAATTTCAGCCTCATCATATTTGGTGTATCAGCCTTCATGAGCAGTCTATATATCAATGAAATCACAAAAAAAGTGATTTTGAATCGTTAACAGAACTGCGGCTTGACCAGGATGAAGCTGAAATTAGTCTCTGAGGCTCCAAGACCACGACTGTCCTTACATCAGGATCACATGCTCAGTTCTGCTGAGCACCTGGTGTTTAAGGATAGAGGTCCAGTGGATAGAGTGATGCGTTCTTTTTTCAGTTCACAGGAGGCTAAGCATGGAAACGCAGGGTCGAGTCGTGACCAAGCCGTAGTTCTGTTAATGATTCAAAATCACTTATCATCGGTACTTTGTACCCTGCTGTACCCCTGTCGGGACCTTACCTTAATAGTTCTGTGGCCTTACTGAACTGCTGCTGTGACCTTTAACAATGATGTAACTTTACTGTAACCTTACTGCAACTCTGCTGTAAACTTACTGTAACACTGCTGTAACGTTGTTGTAACCTAACTGTAACGTTCCTGTAACCTAACTGTAACGTTCCTGTAATCTAACTGTAACATTCCTGTAACCTAACTGTAACGTTGTTGTAACCTTACTGCAACGTTGCTGTAACCTAACTGTAACGTTCCTGTAATCTAACTGTAACGTTCCTGTAACCTAACTGTAACGTTGTTGTAACCTTACTGCAACGTTGCTGTAACCTTGCCCTAACCTTACTGTAACGTTGTTGCAGCCTTACTGTAACCTTACTGTAACGTTGCTGTAACCTTACTGTAACGTTTCCGTAGCCTTACTGTAACGTTGCTGTAACCTCACTGTAACGTTTCTGTAGCCTTAATGTAACGTTTCTGTAACCTTACTGTAGCTTTACTGTAACGTTTCTGTAACCTCATTGTAACGTTTCTGTAACCTTACTGTAACGTTGCTGTAACGTTGATGTAACGTTGCTGTAACGTGATGTAACGTTGATGTAACTTTGACCTTGTTTTGGGTAGTAACAATGACCCCCAGACCTTGGTGACCCTGACCTTGGTGACCCTGACCTTGGTGGTGGCGCCGGTTCAATTAGAACCTAAATTGTCATTGCTCGCCCGGCTGAACCTTGAATCCCATCCCAGTTCAAAGTTCTATTCAAATTTGTCGGCGAGATTTTGAAATAGGGATATTACGAGGCTCTGATTGGCGGAAAATAACCAAGGTCTGAGTGGGAGACAACGGCAAGTGTCTGCATGGTAAACAAATACAAGTGTCTGATTATCTGGCAAATACAAGGGTCTGAGTGGTAGTCACAAGGGTCTGAGTGGTAGTCACAAGGGTCTGTATGGTCACAAGGGTCTGAGTGGTAGTCACAAGGGTCTGAGTGGTAGTCACAAGGATCTGAGTGGTAGTCACACAGGTTTTATGCAAGACGATTACAAGGGTTCATGTCTACCTGGACTGTGTTCCGAGGGTCGACTCACTCGCAGCCCTGTCCTTGACCAGACCTCCTGTTGGATGGCCTGATCAACCAGGCTCTTGGTGCTAACTACGCTAAGTCCAACATAAGCACCACAGCCCGGCTGATTAGGCACTGACTTGAGAAACGTGTCCAACTCTTTCTGAAGACAGCCAACGGACTGTGCTAAAAAAGTCTTGGGCCCTTCACACTTACTGAGTTTTTTCAATATACTCACTGTACCTCTGCTTTCCATTGTAAGTATTTTTCACCGTCTGCCAAACATCTTACATTCATGAGGTAAGATATGCGTGTATAGATTTCGAACAAATCCTTCTAGAACCTTCCATTAGATTATAATGTATCTCGCCTACATTCCAGGGAGTACAGATCGAGAGATTTTAAACTTTCCCAATAATTTAGGTGCTTGACGCACTATGCGAGAAGTGAAGGCTCTCTGGACATTCTCCAGGTCTGTAATTTCATCTGCCTTGAACGAAGTTGTTAGAGTATAACAGAACTCTAATACATTAGGACTTTTATTCCTCATAAAATGAAATATTCAACTGTCAAAAAGGTGTGAGAGGCAGACAGTTACAGGATCTGATTAGCAGGAAATAACGAGGGTCTGAGAGGCAGACAATTACAACTGGTGAGTGGCAACAAACAGACAAAAGGTAAAAAGGACATAAGTGCAACTAATGCCACATATATATTGTAGCAACGTTTGTTCAGCAGCTTTGTCGCCACAATAAAATGTCGCATGTGTCCTTTTACCTAACATTGTCGGTAATTCTACCAACATTATTGCAACTGGCAAGAGATCTGAATGCCAGAACATTACCATGTTCTGAGTGGCGGAAATTTTGCGTCTCTAGCTTGTATTCTGTAGCAATCTGTCTGGCAGAGTCTGAGCTTAATCTGATCGCGATTATCAGGGAAATACAATTACCAGTGAATGATTGACCTGTCTGGTCCCTCTACCACCTCGTTCCCTGTTTCTGTAAGTCTACGTTCACGTTCCTTGTTACAAGGACATTTATTTAATCACGCGCATGTTCCCTGTTCCATGAACATTCGTTCACCCACTCCCACGTTCCAAGAACATCGTTCACCCACGCCCACGTTCCAAGAACATCGTTCACCCACGCCCACGTTCCAAGAACATCGTTCACCCACGCCCACGTTCCTTGTTCCAAGAACATCATTCGTTCACCCACGCCCACATTCCTTGTTCCAACATCATTCGTTCATCAACGCCCACACCCAAAAGCAAATAAACAATCGCCTAACATTTCAGGTCTGTACCTACTCCCACAACGAGTATCTATACACTCACAACATACCCATTTTCCATACCCATGTTTACATCACCCACGCCACACTCCATCTTTACCATATAGACCATTAAGATGAAACACACTGCACCATCTTCATCCCCCCCCCCCCCACCCACAAACACAGTCACCAGGGGCTGAGAATCAACCCCTAAAGCACACATAGGTAAGCGCACACACACCTCTTTCTCCCTCTCTTTAATTTACATTCATTGTAAGGACAAACAATTATACTTTGACAAATATTCAGAGAGATCAATATTAAACACTAGGGAGACTGAGTTTACAGGAACTGATAAGGCAGTGAGTTTGATACAGACTGATATATCATTTGCACTATTAAAACCAACAAACAACTGCAATTGATGACCCGTGTAATGAGCCTCTTCATATCCACTGTCCTGTCAGGGGAACACTTTCCTCCTGATCACAAGTATGGAAAAAAAATAAAGAACTTTGAGGAAAAATAACAGTGGAAAAACTGAAAAGTATTTAATTATCATAAACATACAAAGAGGCCGCCGTTGATTCAATCGAGATCTTGAGACAGGAGACTTTTCTTAGTCCAGGATGTCTTCTTAAGATGTAATGAAGATATGTTTTGTATCCTCGGTAGGCGGCACACCATCAAGTGCTGGACATAATACACATAACTGAAGAGGCGGTGAAGAGGTTGCTAAGTGAACTAGATACCTCTAAGACGATGAGGCCTGACAACATTTCTGTGGGTCCTGAGAGAGGGAGCAGAGGCGCTCTGTGTACCAGTAACAATCTTCAACACATCTTTCGAAACAGAACGACTACCTGAGGTATGGAAGACAGCAAATGTAGTCCCAATATTTAAAAAAGAAGACAGACACTCAACATTAAACTGCAGACCAGTGTCACTGACATGTGTGCAAAGTCATGGAAAAGATTATCAGAAGAGTGGTGGAAATCCTGTGTCACAAACCTACTAGAGTTCTATGACAAGGTGACAGTAAGACGAGAGAGAGAGAGAGGGGTGGATAGATTGCACTTTTCGGACTGCAGAAGCTGGAGGACCAGGCAGGTAAAACAAGGAAGGTACTGCAGTGGATCAGAGAATACCTGACGGGAAGGCATCAGGTGCGTAACGAGGTGTCAGTGGGCGCCTGTGACGAGCGGAGTTCCACAGGGTCAGTTCTAGGATCTGTGGGTGTTGTTTCTGGTATATGTGAATGACATGACGGAAGGAATAGAATCAGAGGTGTCCCTGTTTGCAGACGATGTGAAGTTAATGAGGAGAATTCAACTGGAGGAGGATCAGGCAGGACTACAGAGAGATCTGGACAGGCTGCAGGTCTGGTCCAACAACTGGCTCCTGGAGTTCAACTTCACCAAGTGCAAAGTCAAGAAGATCGGGGAAGGGCAAAAAAGACCGCAGACAGAGTACAGTCTAGGGTGGCCAAAGACTATAAACCTCACTCAAGGAAAAGTATCTTGGGGTGAGGCAAACCTAAAAATAACATTCCGACATCTCGGTATGGAATCCTTCAGGACTGTACACCGTGTACATCACGCCCATATTGGAGAATGAAGCTCCAGTATGGAAGCCACACCTAGCCAAGCACGTAAGGAAGCTAGAGAAAGTGCAAAGGTTTGCAACAAGACTACTCCCGGAACTAAGGGGCATGTCCTACGAGGAAAGGTTAGGGGAAATCCACCTGACGACATTGAAGGACAGGAGAGATAGGAAAGGCATGGTAACGACATATAAAATACTGAGAGGAATTGACAAGGTGGACACAGGATGTTCCAGAGATGGGACACAGCAACAAGGTGTCATAATTGGAATTTGAAGATTCAGACGAGCCGCAGGGAAGTTAGGAATTATTTCTTCAGTCATAGAGTTGTCAGGAAGTGGAATAGTCTGGAAAGTAATGTAGTGGAGGCAGGATCCATACATAGCTTTATTGAAAGGTATGATAAAATTCACGGAGCAGTGAGTGGCCGACCTAGTAGCTACCAGTGAAGAGGCAGGGCCAGGAACTGTAAATCGACCCCTGCAATTACGATTAGGTGAATACACACACTGCAATTTCACTTATTCTAGAGAAACGGTGCAACGTAGAAAATTATCACTCGTATGGAATCTGACTCTGGTCCTTGTCAGTCAAGTTGAACTCATTCGGGGTATCGACTTTAGCTTTGTGTGGAAACATAACTAGCGATCGTGATGGCCGCCCTAAGTTGTGTGTTATGGTGGTGTAGTTGATTAAAGTATCAGGTCTCTAGCTCTCTGCTCTTGTGGAAAGCTGGGGCCTGGGTTCAAGTCTCGGTTGCATCCCCAGTATTTCTCTGTATAGATACACTTCTTTCCGTGGTAGCATTATTTTTGCTGCTAAAGAATGAACACATAAAAAAGGTAACAAAATAGCCGAGTGCTCAGCTTTGGATGAAAACATGGTTAATATCCTAATAGCGTTAGCACTTCATGATAGAAGTGGTGATAAATATCATTAGTTTCATTTCCAGATTGATAAATCCTGTAGATACCTCATGCCTGCAACGATGAATATGAGATGAAAAATACTGTGGCGCTCATATATCAATGACTTTGTTGACTTCGAGGAGACACTTCCAGACATATTCCGGGATATCGAGGCCCTTGATTGGCGTGTTGAATTTGAAGTCGACGAAGAACATGCTGTGGAGTTGTCGGGAGTCTCGTGGAGAGGCCCTTACCAACCTGGAGTTGATGCATCTTCAAGAAGATCAAGCTAAGTCACAAGAGGATGAGAGGGATGACAAACCTGAGCGGTGCATCTGCACCAGCAACAATACCACCTCTGTTGACTACCTAGATGAGGAGGCAGACACTCTTGCTTCTCTCTCTCTCTCTCTCTCTCTCTCTCTCTCTCTCTCTCTCTCTCTCTCTCTCTCTCTCTCTCTCTCTCTCACATGACTTAATTAGTAGTGGCCTTAGCTCAAACACTAAGGAACCAGGGCTCGATCCCCAGACGAGTAGAAACGCTGGGTATGTTTCATAAGAAAATGGAGGAACTCTGCAGTGGGCCTACTGGCCCATACAAGACAGGTCATTATCAAACCCAACCATTTCCACCCACGTATTTGTCCAACTTTTCCCAAAGATACACCTGCTGCCCCTGTTCACCTAGCAGTAAACAGGCACCCGTGTGTTAGATTATTGCTTTGGGGTCGCATCCTGGGGGAGAGGATTTAAGGAACCCAATAAAAATAAGCCAGGCTGATGACATGACTTTGCTGGGTTACCTGGGTTACTATATTTTCCTCTCTGCCTAATTTTTAGTATGATGGTTTGTCAAGTTGTGTTTGTTCATGCTAGTAGTTAGGCTGCTTGTTCTAGTACTAGTACTTTATAATTTTAGAAAAAATGACACTAAGATACTGTGGATAACTTCAGAAAATACACGAGAAAGCCCTCTTTTCATTTAATAAAATTTTAATAACTCAGCAGTGTACTGCTACCCTTTTCTATATGACAACTAGCTTTTGTTCCCACTGCCTGTTTCCCTGTTATATTTCATCACGTAGGATGAGGCTTATACACTGTTGAAATCTATCAGCCTGAGCTAGGAGACAGCAGGACATCGATGATATAAAGAGGCCCGGTTCGAGGGGCATGTCAACGTGGCACTGACTCAGGGTCCCCAAGATGACTAGGCAACTTGGGTGCCAAGAATCGAAAGAGCATCAACAACAAAATGTCATCATCAGTCAACAAAAAACAAGTGAATACAAAAAAAGGTAATTCCTCAAAAAAAAAAAAAAATAGTGGAGGTAAGGAAGGGCTATAAATAAAAGAAGAAAGACAAGGCTACACTTTAGGTAAGATTTGTCAGGAAAAAGGACAAGTGTTTCCTGCCGCGGATCTTAGTCAGATGATGACCGGCCGCTGGAGCTCTCGATCATCTGACCGAGGCCTTCCGCTGGCTTACCTGTCTACCCCTTTAAAAATTATGGTTATGATTAGAAAAATTTCATACTTTACACCCAGCATCATCAAAGTGTTCATTTTCTAGCGGTTCATGGTGGGTTGGGTTAGGCAGACAACAACAACAGTGGGAAGACTCCGCACACCCCAGATACACATTCAGTGACACCGGCGGTGGTGATGAAGGATGCAACGTTACAGGGCCAAGATGGGGTTGCCACGTAAAAAAAGGGACGTTTTCAAATGTCCACCTTGCGAAAGACATGGAGAAAGAGGTGTGGGAAAGGTGTGGGAAAGGTGTGGGAAAGGTGTGGTCATGGGATGACGACAATGTAAACAAATACCAATTGATTGTGATGCAGCTAGACCCTTGTAATTCTCACATTTTCCTCCATATAACTAAACTATCAACACTGCGACACCAAAGAATAGTATTACAGAATATATAATAATAGTGTGTTCGTGTTTTCAATATACATTACGTGATATAGAGTGAAAAATATCGTTATAGAGAAAATATATTTTTGTAATCATTTTTCTTTTTTGATTACAATAACAGAAAAATATGTGAGGTTTGTTGAAGACATTTAGTGTTGAGTGTTAACTAGTAACTTACTGCCACGCTCTTACCATTTTCTCTGTTTTTACTATAACTTGCCCAAGTTTATCACAGTGTGGAAGTTAAATAATGTGTGCGTGTGTGTGTGCGTGTGTGTGTGCGTGTGTGTGTGTGTGTGTGTGTGTGTGTGTGTGTGTGTGTGTGTGTGTGTGTGTGTGTGTGTGTGTGTGTACTCACCTATTTGTGGTTGCAGGGGTCGAGTCTTAGCTCCTGGCCCCGCCTCTTCACCGGTTGCTACTGGGCCCTCTCTCTCCCCGCTCCATGAGCTTTATCAAACCTCGTCTTAAAACTGTGTATGGTTCCTGCCTCCACTACGTCATTTTCTAGGCTATTCCACTGCCTTACAACTCTATGACTGAAGAAATACTTCCTAATATCTCTCTGACTCATTTGTGTCTTCAACTTCCAATTGTGGCCTCTTGTTTCTGTGTCCCCTCCCTGGAACATCCTGTCTTTGTCCACCTTGTCTATTCCACGCAATATTTTATATGTCGTTATCATGTCTCCCCTGACCCTCCTGTCCTCCAGTGTCGTCAGGCCGATTTCCCTTTAATCTTCCTTCATAGGACATTCCCCTTAGCTCTGGAACTAACCTTGTCGCAAACCTTTGTACTTTCTCTCGTTTCTTGACGTGCTTTATCAAGTGCGGGTTCCAAACAGGTGCTGCATACTCCAGTATGGGCCTGACATACACGGTGTACAGTGTCTTGAACGATTCCTTACTAAGGTATCGGAATGCTGTTCTCAGGTTTGCCAGGCGCCCATATGCTGCAGCAGTTATCTGATTGATGTGTGCTTCCGGAGACATGCTCGGTGTTATACTCACCCCAAGATCTTTCTCCTTGAGTGAGGTTTGGTCTTTGGCCACCTAGCCTATACTCTGTCTGTGGTCTTCTGTGCCCTTCCCCTATCTTCATGACTTTGCATTTGGCAGGATTAAATTCGAGAAGCCATTCGCTGGACCAGGTGTCCAGTCTGTCCAGGTCTCTTTGAAGTCCTGCCTGGTCCTCATCAGATTTAATTCTCCTCATTAACTTCACATCGTCTGCAAACAGGGACACTTCTGAGTCTAACCCTTCCATCATGTCGTTCACATATACCAAAAATAGCACTGGTCCTAGGACCGACCCCTGTGGGACCCCGCTCGTCACAGGTGCCCACTGTGATACATCATTACGTACCATGACTCGTTGTTGCCTCCCTGTCAGGTATTCTCTGATCCATTGCAGTGCCCTTCCTGCTATATGCGCCTGATGCTCTAGCTTCTGCACTAATCTCTTGTGAGGAACTGTGTCAAAGGCCTTCTTGCAGTCCAAGAAGATGCAATCAACCCACCCCTCTCTCTCGTGTCTTACTTCTGTTATTTTATCATAAAACTCCAGAAGGTTTGTGACACAGGATTTGCCTTCCGTGAATCCGTGCTGGTTGGCATTTATACTCTTGTTCAGTTCCAGGTGCTCCACCACTCTCCTCCTGATAATCTTCTCCATAATTTTGCATACTATACACGTCAATGACACAGGTCTATAGTTTAGTGCCTCTTTTCTGTCTCCTTTTTTAAAAATGGGAACTACATTTGCCCAGTTTCCAGGGACGTGTTGAAGATTGTGGTAAGTGGCATGCACAACATATCTGCTCCCTCTCTAAGGACCCACGGGGAGATGTTGTCCGGTCCCATTGCCTTTGAGGTATCGATGTCCCTTAGCAGTTTCTTCACCTCCTCCTCATCTGTATGTATGTCGTCCAACACTTGTTGGTGTATTCCTTGCTGGTGTCCCCATCTGGTCTGTCCCCACCAGAGTCCTTCCTGTCTCTACTGTAAATACTTCCTTAAATCTCGTTTTGAGCTCCTCACATACCTCTTGATCGTTTCTTGTGAGTTCTCCACCTTCTTTCCTCAGCCTTATCACCTTGTCCTTGACTGTTGTCTTCCTCCTAATGTGGCTATACAGCAGTTTCGGGTCAGATTTGACTTTCGATGCTATGTCGTTTTCATACTGTCGCTGGGCCTCCCTCCTTATCTGTGCATACTCGTTTCTGGCTCTTCTACTAATCTCCTTGTTTTCCTGGGTCCTATGCCTCCTGTACCTTTTCCATTCTCTGTTGCACTTAGTTTTTGCCTCCCTACACCTTCGGGTAAACCAAGGACTCGTTTTGGTCTTCCTATTATTTCTGTTTCCCTTGGGAACAAAACTTTCCTCTGCCTCCTTGCACTTTGTTGCCACATATTCCATCATCTCGTTTACTGATTTTCCTACCATTTCTCTGTCCCACTGAACCTCCTGCAGGAAGTTTCTCATATCTGTGTAGTCCCCCCTTTTATAGTTTGGCCTGTCCCCTTCAGTTCCTGTTGCCTTCTCCACTTGTAACTCTACTATATAATCAAAACTTAGAACCACGTGATCGCTAGCTCCAAGGGGCCTCTCGTAAGTGATGTCCTCAATGTCGGAATTGCTCAGGGTGAACACAAGATCCAGTCTTGCTGGCTCATCCTCCCCTCTCTCTCTGGTTGTGTCCCTGGCATGTTGATGCATGAGGTTTTCAAGTACCACATCCATCATCTTGGCTCTCCATGTTTCGGGACCCCCATGTGGCTCCAGGTTTTCCCAGTCGATCTCCCTGTGGTTGAAATCGCCCATTACCAGTAACTTTGCTCTGCTCGAGTGAGCTCTTCTTGCCACCTCAGCCAGTGTGTCCACCATCACCCTGTTGTTTTCTTCGTACTCCTCTCTTGGCCTCCTGCAGTTCTGTGGTGGGTTATACATCACTCCAATGACTACTTTATGTTCTCCGGACTGAATTGTACCTACAATGTAGTCTCTTTCTCCAATCATGTCCATGTCTTCCATTTCCTCAAATCCCCATCGGTGTTTTATGAGCAGTGCAACCCCTCCTCCCCCTCTACTCCTTCTATCTTTCCTCAGGATCTGATATCCCGTTGGGAAGATTGTGTCTGTTATTGTCTCAGCGAGTTTTGTTTCTGTGACTGCTATGATGTCTGGGGATTTTTCACTGATTCTTTCGTTCCACTCCTCATGTTTATTCATTATTCCATCCGCGTTTGTGTACCAAACTTTGAGTTTCTTTTCTATCATTGTGGTCATGCAAGAATATTGGGGTTTGGGGAGCGAGAGCCTTGGTGGGGGCCTATATGGGGCTGTGGTGTTGGTGGGGTTTGTGATAATGGGGGTGGGGTCAGAATGCCCATAAGGGACAGCTGTTGGGGTGAGGTTTTTGATACGGGGGTTGGTGGCAGAGGGAACAGTGAGTGGGTTGTAGTATAGGTTGCCCAGTTGCGTTGGGAATGTCGCAGTTGGAGTCTTTTGGTGGGAGATTCTGTGGGGTGTGTTTGCCCTTCCTCCTGTGTCTGGGTCCTGCTCATTTTCGTCATTGCCTCTCGTTCCTCCTTGCGTCTCTGTACCCTCTCTTTCAGTGTAGTCCTTTCTTCTTGTGTTCTGTCGCGGTCGAGGTATACTCTCTGGTACCCCTGTTTGTCCCTCAGTCTTGCTTTCTCTTGCAGAATCCTGGTTCGAACTGATTCTTCCTTGAAAGTTACTCTGACAGGCCGTATCCTTCCACTCACAAACCACCCAATTCTCTGAAAATTTGTCACCTGGGTCATATCGCCCTCACCTATTGTTTTCATGATGCCTTCAATAATTTTTTTCTCCTCCTGTTTTATTTCTTCAAAGTTGTCCCCCTTGGCTTCTTGGAGCCCGTACACAAAAACTGACCTCGCCCTTTCCTCCTCCCACTGAGTCTCCATCTGCTTCCTCTGAGGCATTTTATTTCCTTCCATTGACATGTTCTTGCCTTCAGTCCCTGTCATATCTGAAACTTCTATTCTCAGTGAACTGTCTTTCATGACCAGCTGTCCCTTGCTACTGCAGTTGGCTGTTAGAATCTCTGAATATAGCATACCTTCATTGTCTTCGGACCTGTCATTTGATCTTAGTGTGCTCCTCGTCTTTTCCCTGGCCCCACGTGGGTCTGATAGGGCCTTCGTGTACGTCATGTCTCCGTTGTTGCTTACCGTCCCCTTGTCTGCGCCTGACATTGAATTTCCTGATGTCACATCTGAATTGTCATTTGTCTCTCTAATCTGTTTCAGGCTTTGCAGTTTCTCTTCTAAGCACTGTATCCTAGCTGCTTCTGCTAAGACCTGTACTTCCCACTTCCTGCAGTCTTCAGCTATCCGTTCCTCCATTTTCTTACCAAGCTCTACTATCTTCCTCCCCCACTCTTCCTCCCTTTTTTGGAGCTCTAACTCCCAGTCTTTCCTCCCTGGTTCGTCTACCAGATCTCTGGTTTTCCGTCCTCTAGGGCCACCCATTTTTTTTTTTTTTATTACCACAGACAGAAGGCTAGAGGAGGGAGAGGGTGCGAGGGGGAGAGAGAAAGGGTAGAAAGAGGGAGAGAGAGGAGAGAGAAAGGGTAGAAAGAGGGAGAGAGAGGAGAGAGTATGGGGGTGAGGGATAAGACCAAGGGGGGAGAGAGAGAGAAATGTGAGGGGGAGAGAAAGGGTAGAGAGAGGGAGAAAGAGAGGTAGAGGGAGAGAGA
Source organism: Cherax quadricarinatus (assembly GCF_038502225.1). Classification (NCBI taxonomy): domain Eukaryota; kingdom Metazoa; phylum Arthropoda; class Malacostraca; order Decapoda; family Parastacidae; genus Cherax; species Cherax quadricarinatus. The sequence continues at coordinate 19,548,654 of NC_091350.1, read as the reverse complement.
GAGAGAGAGGGAGAAAGGAGGGTGAGGGAAAAGGCTATGAGAGAGAGAAATGGAGAGATGGAGAGAGAAGCTTATAGAGAGAGAGGAGGGTGAGATAGGGGTATGGGAGTGGAGAGAGAGAGAGAGAGAGAGAGAGAGAGAGAGAGAGAGAGTAGGGGGAAGGGGAGGGAAAAAGGCTATGAGAGAGAGAAACGCGAGGGAGGGGGAGAGGGAAAGATGGGAGGGAGTAGGGAGTGAAGGCAAGAGTGGGGGAGGGGAAGGTGTGTGGGGGGGTGAGGGGACGCGGTCAAATTCCAAGGATCAGCTGTGTGTACTCACCTAGTTGTGGTTTCAGGGGTCGAGACTCAGCTCCTGTCCCCGAGTGTATGTGTGTGCGCGCGCGTGTGTGTGTGAGCACGTCAGTTGTTTATATGTCCCAGAAATACAATTCACCTCTGTGTATCCGTAATACTAATAAGATACCATTAACACTGAGAGTAATTATAATAATTACAATACTAGCGTGTGTTAACAAGTCATTCTTTCACCCAGTTATGTACTACCTTTTACTACATGTGTACCCAATACTTGCTTCTCAGATTGTACTGTCTTTGTGTCCTAAAACATCTCTCGAAACTGTTTTCAGGGCTGTAGTGTGTGTGTGTGTGTGTGTGTGTGTGTGTGTGTGTGAGTGTGTGTATGCGTGTGTACTCACCTAGTTGAGGTTGCAGGGGTCGAGTCCGATCTCCTGGCCCCGCCTCTTCACTGATCGCTACTAGGTCACTCTCCCTGAGCCGTGAGCTTTATCATACCTCTGCTTAAAGCTATGTATGGATCCTGCCTCCACTACATCGCTTCCCAAACTATTCCACTTACTGACTACTCTGTGGCTGAAGAAATACTTCCTAACATCCCTCTGATTCATCTGTGTCTTCAGCTTCCAACTGTGTCCCCTTGTTACTGTGTCCAATCTCTGGAACATCCTGTCTTTGTCCACCTTGTCAATTCCTCTCAGTATTTTGTATGTCGTTATCATGTCCCCCCTATCTCTCCTGTCCTCCAGTGTCGTCAGGTTGATTTCCCTAAACCTCTCCTCGTAGGACATACCTCTTAGCTCTGGGACTAGTCTTGTTGCAAACCTTTGCACTTTCTCTAGTTTCTTTACGTGCTTGGCTAGGTGTGGGTTCCAAACTGGTGCCGCATACTCCAATATGGGCCTAACGTACACGGTGTACAGGGTCCTGAACGATTCCTTATTAAGATGTCGGAATGCTGTTCTGAGGTTTGCTATGCGCCCATATGCTGCAGCAGTTATTTGGTTGATGTGCGCTTCAGGAGATGTGCCTGGTGTTATACTCACCCCAAGATCTTTTTCCTTGAATGAGGTTTGTAGTCTCTGGCCCCCTAGACTGTACTCCGTCTGCGGTCTTCTTTGCCCTTCCCCAATCTTCATGACTTTGCACTTGGTGGGATTGAACTCCAGGAGCCAATTGCTGGACCAGGTCTGCAGCCTGTCCAGATCCCTTTGTAGTTCTGCCTGGTCTTCGATCGAGTGAATTCTTCTCATCAACTTCACGTCATCTGCAAACAGGGACACCTCAGAGTCTATTCCTTCCGTCATGTCGTTCACAAATACCAGAAACAGCACTGGTTAGTTAGTTACCATTTGGTCCTAGGCACAATACCAGAAACAGCACTTGTGTGTGTGTGTGTGTGTGTGTGTGTGTGTGAGCGTGTGTGTGTGTGTGTGTGTGTGTGAGCGTGTGTGTGTGTGTGTGTGTGTGTGTGTGTGTGTGTGTGCGTGTGTGTGTGCGCGTGTGTGTGTGCGTGTGTGTGTGTGTGTGTGTGTGTGCGTGTGTGTGTGTGTGTGTGTGAGCGTGTGTGTGTGTGTGAGCGTGTGTGTGTGTGTGTGTGTGTGTGTGTGTGAGCGTGTGTGAGCGTGTGTTTGCGTGTGTACTCACCTATTTGTGGTTGCAGGGGTCGAGTCCTAGCTCCTGGCCCCGCCTCTTCACCGGTTGCTACTAGGCCCTCTCTCTCCCCGTTCCATGAGCTTTATCAAACCTCGTCTTAAAACTGTGTATGGTTCCTGCCTCCACTATGTCATTTTCTAGGCTATTCCACTGCCTTACAACTCTATGACTGAAGAAATACTTCCTACTATCTCTCTGACTCATTTGTGTCTTCAACTTCCAATTGTGGCCTCTTGTTTCTGTGTCCCCTCCCTGGAACATCCTGTCTTTGTCCACCTTGTCTATTCCACGCAGTATTTTATATGTCGTTATCATGTCTCCCCTGACCCTCCTGTCCTCCAGTGTCGTCAGGCCGATTTCCCTTAATCTTTCTTCATAGGACATTCCCCTTAGCTCTGGAACTAACCTTGTCGCAAACCTTTGTACTTTCTCTAGTTTCTTGACGTGCTTTATCAAGTGCGGGTTCCAAACAGGTGCTGCATACTCCAGTATGGGCCTGACATACACGGTGTACAGTGTCTTGAACGATTCCTTACTAAGGTATCGGAATGCTGTTCTCAGGTTTGCCAGGCGCCCATATGCTGCAGCAGTTATCTGATTGATGTGTGCTTCCGGAGACATGCTCGGTGTTATACTCACCCCAAGATCTTTCTCCTTGAGTGAGGTTTGCAGTCTTTGGCCACCTAGCCTATACTCTGTCTGTGGTCTTCTGTGCCCTTCCCTTATCTTCATGACTTTGCATTTGCGTGTGTGTGTGTGTGTGTGTGTGTGTGTGTGTGTGTGTGTGTGTGTGTGTGTGCGCGTGTGCGTGTGCGCGCGTGTGCGCGTGTGTGTGCGGCGTGTGTGTGTTAAGAACAGATGCAGTTTAACCTGTTCTGAAAAAAAAAATCGTAAAAAAATATTTTCATATCAGTTACATGACTGATCAACGGTATCAATAAGATGATAAAACATATGATTTTCTGCATTATTAGCGCTCCACAATAATACTAATAATAATCAACCAAGATGCTGTAGATGAAGGAGATGATACATCTCACTGGAATTCAACTCAGCCAAAAAAAAAAAAAAAAAAGAACAAGACTGATTTATTCTGACATTGCAAAGCGACTCCAACATATGCAATCTGCAGTCGATTTGCTGGTAAGACTTGTTAGTCCCCGTGAAACAGTGCATGTAACAGATCAAGGGTTTCCTATAATCATCCAGGTTAGCAGAAACAGAGAAATAGAGGTTAGTAGAAATAGAGAACTATTATGGAAGCTTCCAAAGCAGAAAAGGTTTGTATAGTGTGTCCACAAACTCTATTTCCGATTATACTTTTACAACGAGATACTAACAGATATGAAATTTTAGTTTCGTACATATGAATAGCTGGACTGATATACCTTTGAGGAGTTTCCAGAGTTTATCTACTCTCTGAGCCCGGCCATGGGCCAGGCTCGTCTGGTGCTTGCCTGGTCAACCAGGCTGTTGCTGCTGTTGGCCCGCTGCCCCACACATCCATCACAGCCTGGTTGATCTGGCACCTGGTGAACATGCTTGTCCGCTTTCCTCTTGAAGGCTTCTACAATTGTTCCAGTAGTGTTTCTGATATCTTCTGGTAAGATGTTGAATAGTCTCGGGCCCCGGATATTGATAGAGTGTTCCCTTATTGTCCCCACCGCACCCCTGCTCCTCACTGGGTTTATTTTACACTTCCTCCCATATCTCTCACTCCAGTATGTTGTTATGGCAGTGTGCAGATTTGGGACCAGGCCCTCGAGTACCTTCCAGGTATATGATAGTATACAAATAACCCGCACACAGAAGAATTAAACTTAGGACGATGGGTTATTTGAGAATTGTTCCAACCACGGCATTTTGCCTTTTCATTATTTCCTAACTAAGTGTTGTGTGTGCACCTGTAGTTGCCAGCAACACATGGAATCGATACTCCAGTTCATTCCACGTACCTGTCAACATGTCCGGTGTAACTTTTCCGACGCCTTCATTAATTACAGCACTGAGTGTTTTAATGTCAGTGGTATTAAAAAAAAACATAATCCTTCACAAGCCTCCACAATGAGACTAAAGGCGTGATACCAGGAGAGCGTGGAGGGCAGCTGAAGGTCGATCATACTCACCAGGAGAGCGTGGAGGGCAGCTGAAGGTCGATCATGCTCACCAGAAGAGCGTGGAGGGCAGCTGAAGGTCGATCATGCTCACCAGGAGAGCGTGGAGGGCAGCTGAAGGTCGATCATGATCACCAGGAGAGCGTGGAGGGCATCTGAAGGTCGATCATGCTCACCAGGAGAGCGTGGAGGGCAGCTGAAGGTCGATCATGCTCACCAGGAGAGCGTGGAGGGCAGCTGAAGGTCGATCATGCTCACCAGGAGAGCGTGGAGGGCAGCTGAAGGTCGATCATGCTCACCAGGAGAGCGTGGAGGGCATCTGAAGGTCGATCATGCTCACCAGGAGAGCATGGAGGGCAGCTGAAGGTCGATCATGCTCACCAGGAGAGCGTGGAGGGCATCTGAAGGTCGATCATGCTCACCAGGAGAGCGTGGAGGGCAGCTGAAGGTCGATCATGCTCACCAGGAGAGCATGGAGGGCAGCTGAAGGTCGATCATGCTCACCAGGAGAGCGTGGAGGGCAGCTGAAGGTCGATCATGCTCACCAGGAGAGCGTGGAGGGCAGCTGAAGGTCGATCATGCTCACCAGGAGAGCGTGGAGGGCAGCTGAAGGTCGATCATGCTCACCACAGCTGCCAGGGAACAACTTCACCTTACCATAATTCCTCTCTCGTATGAAGAGGTTACATTTCCATCCCTTTTGCCATATACACAACCCGCACACAGGAGAAACAAACTTAGGACAACGTTTCGGTCCCACCTAGACCATTAACTAGACAAACACACTTCGGGTTATTTGTGTATTGTTGCAGTCACGGTATTGTGCATTTGTTCTTTTTTGATTTTTTTTTCATATCGAAGAAAAGATGTCCAGCTTTATTTCTGTTCTAAATTGATTTCCAAATATCAGTCATGGTAAGTAAAACACATAGGCAACAGTTAAGCAACTTTATTCCGAAACGTTTCGCCTACACAGTCGAGTACAGACAGTAGGCAGGGGCAGTAGATGTGAAGACGATGTAATCAGTCCATCACCCTTAACTGTTGCCTGTGTGTCTTACCAACCTGTCGGTATTGTATACCATTTTGATATTCGTAAAAATTAGTCATATTGGATCATGACAGCGTTAACCAATGTGAAAACTTAATAAACTCACGAAATTATACTAACACTGTTGCTAGGAAACGACGGTTACGGGTCGTAAAACCCCAGACCTGGAGTTGTACGACTCACTCGCCATGGGTTTAAACCCCACCCGTTCCGTGGTTTAATTAAATAACAGATTCAGTGTAGAGGAAATAAATGCCAGGCACTTGAGATGATCTAATATACGGAATGATTTCATCAAATGGCTCGACTGTCGATTCAGATCTGCAAAAGTTCAAGATTGATGGACTGAACACATCGACTCAAGGTTGAGGGACTGATTACCTCATTCTCCTCCTGTTCTTCGAGTTTCTCCTACGTATGGACTGATGAAGCCACTGTGTGGCGAAACGTTTCCTCAATAAAGATACCCAAGAGTTGCACATGTGTCTAATTTATCAGCAAATTGATGTAAGTTCCAATCAGTGGAGAAACGTTCTAAAACACGTTTTTGCTACAATAAAATCACGCTTCTCAAAATATTTTTAATGGAATTCAACTTAATTAAAATATATTTGATTTTTTAATGGAACTATTGGCAATGTTTGATCTAATAAAGAAAGAACACATAAATACAAATATAGAAATTACTAGCACTGGAGAGATATTTCCCATCAAATGAATGTAAAATGGAAACCTATTGTTGTGGTCACCATAAGACAGGTAAATCTTCCAAACTTGTACTTGCATTCAGTACAGATCTTTAATTTTCTGTGCTTATTTCCTTTCTAACTTAGGAAGTTAACCAACCTAGCAATTAATGAGGTTTAGTGCTTACTTTTAATTATAATAATAGCAATTAATGAGGGTGAAAGAAATCCAAAATACTTTTCACCCATTCAAAATTTTAGGCATAAACCACATCCTGTAACTGATCCTTGCTTAAACAAAATGGAATTCACACTTATATTAGCAAAGAAATAAGTGAAACACCAAAATCTCAGTATGATTCTGTGTTCAGTGAGCCGTTAATTAGACTAAAGGATAACAATCCAGATGAATTCTTTTTCAACGTGACATGACCCAGCTTCGAAAAAGCAATTGACAGCATACCGATTCCCTCTGGTCCAGACTCATGGAACTCCATGTTCATTAGGACCTACAAGAAACCTCTATCAGGTGCCTTAAATATTCTAAACACGGGGATCTTCTCACGGTCGTACAACGTATGTATTCCGGCTCGACAAAGGTGTCAGCAAAGCAATAGCAAAATATAGACCGATAGCACTGACGTCCCACATTGAAAGAGTTTTAAGAAAAAAACACAACACATGCATTCGCAAAAAAATGCACAGTCCTGGATCTAGAGGAGGTCGCTCCTGCATCTAGTAACTACTGGGCCATTACGACATGATCTTGAATACAGTAGAATAATAAAATAGATATATATACAGAGAAACTGTCAAAGGCTTTGATCAGTATGATCATGGTGTAATAGTGCACAAAATCTGAGCAAATGGAATAACTGGAAAAGTGGACTGATTGGTTTATAACTTTCTCACAGAACTCAGAGTAAACAGTTAAGTCAGAGGCTGCCACAGTGTAAAGCTTTGTTCCCCAAGGCACAGAACTCTCCCCAATGCTTTTCCTCATCCTCATATCCAACATAATCACAGCACCATGTCATCCTTTGGAGACGAGAGTAGAATTTGCATGAGTGACATCTATGAAGAACACTGTAAATCTCCAAGCAGATATAAGCTAAGTCTTCCAGTGGGACACAAAAAAACAATATATTAAATGAGGATAATTTTCAGTGTATAGGGCAAGGAGGAATAACATCTTGTAGGAGTGAGGAAGAGCCAGTTGTGAGTGTGGGGGAAGTTCGTGAGGCAGTAGGTAAAATGAAAGGGGGTAAGGCAGCTGGGATTGATGGGATAAAGATAGAAATGTTAAAAGCAGGTGGGGATATAGTTTTGGAGTGGTTGGTGCAATTATTTAATAAATGTATGGAAGAGGGTAAGGTACCTAGGGATTGGCAGAGAGCATGCATAGTTCCTTTGTATAAAGGCAAAGGGGATAAAAGAGAGTGCAAAAATTATAGGGGGATAAGTCTGTTGAGTATACCTGGTAAAGTGTATGGTAGTTATAATTGAAAGAATTAAGAGTAAGACGGAAAATAGGATAGCAGATGAACAAGGAGGCTTTAGGAAAGGTAGGGGGTGTGTGGACCAGGTGTTTACAGTGAAACATATAAGTGAACAGTATTTAGATAAGGCTAAAGAGGTCTTTGTGGCATTTATGGATTTGGAAAAGGCGTATGACAGGGTGGATAGGGGGGCAATGTGGCAGATGTTGCAAGTGTATGGTGTAGGAGGTAGGTTACTGAAAGCAGTGAAGAGTTTTTACGAGGATAGTGAGGCTCAAGTTAGAGTATGTAGGAAAGAGGGAAATTTTTTCCCAGTAAAAGTAGGCCTTAGACAAGGATGTGTGATGTCACCGTGGTTGTTTAATATATTTATAGATGGGGTTGTAAGAGAAGTAAATGCGAGGGTCTTGGCAAGAGGCGTGGAGTTAAAAGATAAAGAATCACACACAAAGTGGGAGTTGTCACAGCTGCTCTTTGCTGATGACACTGTGCTCTTGGGAGATTCTGAAGAGAAGTTGCAGAGATTGGTAGATGAATTTGGTAGGGTGTGCAAAAGAAGAAAATTAAAGGTGAATACAGGAAAGAGTAAGGTTATGAGGATAACAAAAAGATTAGGTGATGAAAGATTGAATATCAGATTGGAGGGAGAGAGTATGGAGGAGGTGAACGTATTCAGATATTTGGGAGTGGACGTGTCAGCAGATGGGTCTATGAAAGATGAGGTGAATCATAGAATTGATGAGGGAAAAAGAGTGAGTGGTGCACTTAGGAGTCTGTGGAGACAAAGAACTTTGTCCTTGGAGGCAAAGAGGGGAATGTATGAGAGTATAGTTTTACCAACGCTCTTATATGGGTGTGAAGCATGGGTGATGAATGTTGCAGCGAGGAGAAGGCTGGAGGCAGTGGAGATGTCATGTCTGAGGGCAATGTGTGGTGTGAATATAATGCAGAGAATTCGTAGTTTGGAAGTTAGGAGGAGGTGCGGGATTACCAAAACTGTTGTCCACAGGGCTGAGGAAGGGTTGTTGAGGTGGTTCGGACATGTAGAGAGAATGGAGCGAAACAGAATGACTTCAAGAGTGTATCAGTCTGTAGTGGAAGGAAGGCGGGGTAGGGGTCGGCCTAGGAAAGGTTGGAGGGAGGGGGTAAAGGAGGTTTTGTGTGCAAGGGGCTTGGACTTTCAGCAGGCATGCGTGAGCGTGTTTGATAGGAGTGAATGGAGACAAATGGTTTTTAATACTTGACGTGCTGTTGGAGTGTGAACAAAGTAACATTTATGAAGGGGTTCAGGGAAACCGGCAGGCCGGACTTGAGTCCTGGAGATGGGAAGTACAGTGCCTGCACTCTGAAGGAGGGGTGTTAATGTTGCAGTTTAAAAACTGTAGTGTAAAGCACCCTTCTGGCAAGACAGTGATGGAGTGAATGATGGTGAAAGTTTTTCTTTTTCGGGCCACCCTGCCTTGGTGGGAATCGGCCAGTGTGATAATAAAAATAAAATAATTTTCAGTTACTCTATATGGAAAAATTTAGAAAAAAAAAAAAAAACAAGAAACGGAGTATAGAACTATAACCATACAAAAGAGCGTAAAAACTACCATGAAGGATTTAGGTGTGATAAAGTCAAGATATCACAGTCAAGGATCATAACAGTGCCATTCTCACAACTGAAAGGAAAATGATAGGTTGGATAATGAGCCCTTTCAAAACAAGGGATAGCAAGCCAGTGATAATCATCTTCAAGTCACTTGTTCTTTCTAGGCTGGAACATTGCTGTACACTAACAGCCCCCTTTTCAGCTGGGCGAAATTGCATACCCAGAGATTGCACAGATAACCTTCACTGCTCGTATTAAGAAGGCACCTAAATTACTAGGAACATTGGAAAATCATCGACCTGTACTCCCTTGAACGTAATCGAGAAAGATGCATTATGATTTACACCAGGAACTGGTCTCAAATCTGCACACAAAAATCACACCCTACGAAAGCAAGAGGCTCGGCAGACAGTGCAGTAATACACCCCAAGGAAAAGCAGGGTGCCATACCTGGAGTATACCTGGAGAGGGTTTCGGGGGTCAACGCCCCCGCGGCCTGATCTCAGACCAGGCCTCGTGGTGAATCAGGGTCTGATCAACCAGGCTGTTACTGCTGGCCGCACGTAAACTGACGTACGAACAACAGCCCAGCTGGTCAGGTACTGATTTTTAGGTGCCTGTCCAGTTCCTTCTTGAAGACATGCAGGGGTCTATTGGTAATTCCCCTTATGTATGCTGGGAGGCAGTTGAACAGTCTTGGACCCCTGACAATGTGTTGTATCTGTGTACTCGTGGAATCCCTGCTTTTCATTGGGGGAATGTTGCATCATCTACCGAGTCTTTTACTTTCATAGGGAGTGATTTTCGTGTGCAAGTTTAGCACTAATCCCTCTAGGTTTTTTCAAGTGTATATTATCATGTATCTCTCTCGCCTGCAAACCAGGGAATACAAACCAAGGGACTTCAACCGTTCCCAGGTCAGCAGTTTCGTTTGTCTTGAAGGGGGCCGTTAGTGTACAGCAGTATTCCAGCCTAGAGAAGAGATTTGAAGAAAATAAACATGGACTAGGCGTCCCTAGTTTTGAAGGTTCTCATTATCGATCCTATCATCATTCTAGGTCTTTGAAGGCGAGATCCTCTGACATTCATTCCTAGGTCCTTGACACTACTCATTATTTTTTCGCTCTATTGTATGGTTAGAATTTGTTGTATACCCTGATACAGTTTTAATTTCCTCAAGTTTTCCATATCTGAGTAGTTGAAATTCTCTTCACTGAACTTTATATTGTTTTGAGAAGCCCATTTGAAGATTTGATTGACGTCCGCTTGGAGTTTTGCGGTGTCTTCGATGGAAGACAGTCATGGCAATTCGGGTGTCATCCGCAAAAGAACACATGATGTCTGTCTGTCAGATATGAGGAGGAATAGGACTGTGCCTAGTGGAACAGAGCTTTTCACCGTAGCTGTCTCGGACTTTACTCTCTTTACTATTACTCTTTGTGTTCTATTTGTTAGGAAGTTATAGATCTATCTACACACTTTTCCTGTTATTCCTTTATCACGCATTTTGTGTGCTATTACACCATGGTCCAGTAGCTGGGACAGGCAGGAGCGACCTGCTCTCAATCCGTGTTGCCCTTAGATCTTGCTTCTTAGAACCTTTTCAAAGATTTTTATGATATGGGATGTTAGTGCTATCGGTCTGTAGTTCTTTGCAATTGCTTTACTGCCACTTGTAGAGTGGGGCTATGTCTGATGTTTTTAGGGAGTGTGGGATGACCCCTATGTCCATGTTCCCTCTCCATAGAACGCTGAAGGCACGTGACAGGAGCTTCTTGCAGTTCTTGATGAACACGGAATTCCACGAGTCTGAGCCTGGGGCAGAGTGCATGGCCATGTCATTTATTGCCTTTTCAAAGTCTTGTGGTGTTAGGATAACATCAGAGATGACCAAATTTTGGGTCTCGTTCATAAAGAATTCATTCAGACTGTCGACCCTTAGTCTGGGTAACGGCTCAATGCACACTGAGCCGTATTGGGACTTTAGTATCTAACTCATTTCTTTGCTGTCATCTGTGTATGTACCATCTCGCCTAAGCAGGGGCCCAATACTGGATGCTGTTTTTGCCTTAGGTTTGGCATAAGAGAAGAAGTATTTTTTTTTTCAGTTTATGGCTTTTAGTTCTTCCTGAGATTCTTGTCTCTTGTAAGATTTCTTCAGCTTAAGTTCGATATTTGCTATTTCACTGACCACTGCCTCCCTTTATATTTCAGATATAGTGGTCCCTCTAAGCAGCTCTGTGATTCTTCGCCTTCGTCTGTATAGGGAGTCTCCCTAGTTTACTTCTCTCGTTTTTCTTAATGGAATGTGCCTTGAGCAGACTTCAAGAACCACAGAGTTAATTTTTTCTAGGTAAAGATTCGGATCTGTGTTGTTTAGGATATCTTCTCAGCTTGTTTCATTTAGGACATGGTTGACTTGTTCCCACTGTATGTTTTTGTTATTGAAGTTGAATTTTGTGAAGACACCCTCATGACTGATCACATTTTGCTGCTGAGGAGCCTTGTGCATATATGTACCTCTATTATGTTGTGATCTGAGCGTATTGTCTTTGCTCCTGGAATTGCTGGGAAGATGCATCCAGAGGCTTGTATACAACCACAATGACACGGTTTTGGTTTTCAATCTTTACTGCCAAAACTTCAGCTACATCATTTGAAGTGTTTAGTACTTCTGAGCAAATGAGTGACTGTGATGTACAACCCCCCCATCCTCTTTGTTGCCTGTTTAGTCTGTCGCATCTCAATAGGTTATAACCTGGGATTCGTAGTTTGTCAAAATGATCCTTTATGTGGGCCTCTGTGAAAGCTGCAAACATTGCATTTGACTCCGCGAGCAGTCCCTTGATGTAAGGAATTTTGTTTGTTGACGGCTTTAGACCCTGTAGGTTTGCCAAGACAAATGTCATTATATTGATGGAATTTAGAGGGCTTTATTTGCTGGCTTTAATATTTGTTGTTCTGGAGTGTAGGCCAATGACTGTGCCTCTGCTCCAGAAGTGTTTTCAATTGGTGTAAGATTTCTGTCATTTCTTGCCAGTCTTTTTTTCCTTCCTGGCACTAAAAAAAACCCTCTTTCTCTGGAGAGGTTATGGCTCCCCTCTTTTATTTCCCAGTGTGGCTGGTCTGTCTTCTTGTCCCATTTAGATGATGTGCCTGACAGTATACCTTGTAGCATTTTCATTCATGGAGTGACGAGTGGCACATTTCGGGTTGAAATAAGTTACAGGAAGGGGAGTTGCACCCTCCTGTTATGTGAGTGAGGCCTGCAGATACCCAAGGCATAGAGTTTAAATATATTGGAATTCTGAGTGCTAGGATATTTTGTGGCTGCGTTCGCTGATGGTGCATTTTTTTTCTGTTTCCCTTCTACCTACCACCCCTGGATGGTAATGTGCTAACACTATTTCCTGAGGCATCATCCCCTTCTGTTCCATCTCCAGCAGTATCGCTATTTTGTACCTCAGTAAACTGAATAACGTTTACTGAATACACGACGGGTATCCACTTAGTCTATTTCAAGAGACTACACACTTATTTACCACCACATTTATTTTGGTACCTTAACTATACACTGTGTACCACTGTGATATACACTGTGTACCACTGTGATATACACTGTGTACCACTGTGATATACACTGTGTACCACTGTGATATACACTGTGTACCACTGTGATATACACTGTGTACCACTGTGATATACACTGTGTACCACTGTAATATACACTGTGTACCACTGTGATATACACTGTGTACCACTGTGATATACACTGTGTACCACTGTGATATACACTGTGTACCACTGTGATATACACTGTGTACCACTGTGATATACACTGTGTACCACTGTGATATACACTGTGTACCACTGTGATATACACTGTGTACCACTGTGATATACACTGTGTACCACTGTGATATACACTGTGTACCACTGTGATATACACTGTGTACCACTGTGATATACACTGTGTACCACTGTGATATACACTGTGTACCACTGTGATATACACTGTGTACCACTGTGATATACACTGTAACACTGTGTGCCACTGTGATATACACTGTGTACCACTGTGATATACACTGTGTACCACTGTGATATACACTGTGTACCACTGTGATATATACACTGTGTACCACTGTGATATATACACTGTACCACTGTGATATACACTGTGTACCACTGTGATATACACTGAATCGCTATGTAAGACGCACTATTTTCAGGGAGTTTTTTTTTTTCATTTCGCAGAGATTATACTAAGTTAATTTTTTTTCACACGGCACTTTAGACTTATAGATAACCTAGTGTAAGAATGGCACCTCTACTATCTTATAAGTACACTTATTTCTTTGTTTCTGGCTCAGTGTGTGCTATTCTATTTCTAGATTAGCTCAAGCGTTTGAGAGATGTACTTTACGAATTCAATGACACAATTTTACGCTTCTGGCACGAAAAAAACTACGATAATCCACGAAAAAAAGGAGCACGGGGGGGAGGGGGTAGTGACGGAGGAGCTCGCGCCCGGCGAAATGTAAACTAAGAAAAAAACAAAATAAGTGTAAGAAGCCCAAGACTTTTCAACAGCTTCCCTCCATACATAAAGGAGGGAGGAGTTATCAACAGACTCCTGGCTGTCTTCAAGAAGGAACTTGATAGGTACTCCAAGTCAGTCGCTGATTAACCAGTCTGTGGTACATATGTTGGCTTGCACCAACACCCTGGTTGATCAGGGCGTACATCGGGAGGTCTGGCCTGGTACTGGACCGCAAGGGCGTTGACCCTCCAGGTATACTCCAGGTAGATAGGAGGCCTGGTCTGAGACCTGTCGGGGAGGAGGTAAAGTACTCCCCAGAACCACTAACACATTACTTCGGAAAAGACAAAATGAATATATTCAAATATTGAGTTAAGTTGTTACAGAAAAATATACAAAAAGCTAATAAATATTATTTTCTCTGTCGACTGACTCTACTGTGATGTCTAGCACGCTGACGACTGATAACCCAGAGAGCACGTGCTGACGACTGATAACCCAGAGAGCACGTGCTGACGACTGATAACCCAGACAGCACGTGCTGACGACTGATAACCCAGACAGCACGTGCTGACGACTGATAACCCAGACAGCACGTGCTGACGACTGATAACCCAGACAGCACGTGCTGACGACTGATAACCCAGATAGCACGTGCTGACGACTGATAATCCAGAGAGCACGTGCTGACGACTGATAACCCAGAGAGCACGTGCTGACGACTGATAACCCAGAGAGCACGTGCTGACGACTGATAACCCAGAGAGCACGTGCTGGCGACTGATAACCCAGAGAGCACGTGCTGACGACTGATAACCCAGAGAGCACGTGCTGACGACTGATAACCCAGAGAGCACGTGCTGACGACTGATAACCCAGAGAGCACGTGCTGACGACTGATAACCCAGAGAGCACGTGCTGACGACTGATAACCCAGAGAGCACGTGCTGACGACTGATAACCCAGAGAGCACGTGCTGACGACTGATAACCCAGAGAGCACGTGCTGACGACTGATAACCCAGAGAGCACGTGCTGACGACTGATAACCCAGACAGCACGTGCTGACGACTGATAACCCAGACACCACGTGCTGAGGAGAACTGATAACCCAGACAGCACGTGCTGAGGAGAACTGATAACCCAGACAGCACGTGCTGAGAACTGATAACCCAGACAGCACGTGCTGAGGAGAACTGATAACCCAGACAGCACGTGCTGAGGAGAACTGATAACTCAGACACCACGTGCTGAGCAGAACTGATAACCCAGACACCACGTGCTGAGGAGAACTGATAACCCAGACAGCACGTGCTGAGGAGAACTGATAACTCAGACACCACGTGCTGAGCAGAACTGATAACCCAGACAGCACGTGCTGAGAACTGATAACCCAGACAGCACGTGCTGAGGAGAACTGATAACCCAGACAGCACGTGCTGAGAACTGATAACCCAGACAGCACGTGCTGAGGAGAACTGATAACCCAGACAGCACGTGCTGAGGAGAACTGATAACCCAGACACCACGTGCTGAGGAGAACTGATAACCCAGACACCACGTGCTGAGCAGAACTGATAACCCAGACAGCACGTGCTGAGAACTGATAACCCAGACAGCACGTGCTGAGGAGAACTGATAACTCAGACACCACGTGCTGAGGAGAACTGATAACCCAGACACCACGTGCTGAGGAGAACTGATAACCCAGACAGCACGTGCTGAGGAGAACTGATAACCCAGACATCACGTGCTGAGAACTGATAACCCAGACAGCACGTGCTGAGGAGAACTGATAACCCAGACATCACGTGCTGAGAACTGATAACCCAGACAGCACGTGCTGAGGAGAACTGATAACCCAGACAGCACGTGCTGAGGAGAACTGATAACCCAGACAGCACGTGCTGAGGAGAACTGATAACCCAGACATCACGTGCTGAGAACTGATAACCCAGACAGCACGTGCTGAGGAGAACTGATAACCCAGACATCACGTGCTGAGAACTGATAACCCAGACAGCACGTGCTGAGGAGAACTGATAACCCAGACAGCACGTGCTGAGGAGAACTGATAACCCAGACAGCACGTGCTGAGGAGAACTGATAACCCAGACATCACGTGCTGAGAACTGATAACCCAGACAGCACGTGCTGAGAACTGATAACCCAGACATCACGTGCTGAGAACTGATAACCCAGACAGCACGTGCTGAGGAGAACTGATAACCCAGACAGCACGTGCTGAGGAGAACTGATAACCCAGACAGCACGTGCTGAGGAGAACTGATAACCCAGACATCACGTGCTGAGAACTGATAACCCAGACAGCACGTGCTGAGGAGAACTGATAACCCAGACATCACGTGCTGAGAACTGATAACCCAGACAGCACGTGCTGAGGAGAACTGATAACCCAGACAGCACGTGCTGAGGAGAACTGATAACCCAGACAGCACGTGCTGAGGAGAACTGATAACCCAGACAGCACGTTCATCTTCCTCCATCTCCAACTATAATCTTTTTCTTGCAGTCTGTTTTCCATTCGTTGTGGCTGGTGTGGATGGTATGTTCTGTCTAGTTCAACACACTTCTGAGTGCCGCTCCTTCCTAGCATCCTGCAGCTCTGCTTACACGTCATAAAGAATTAGGCACATGTGCAACATCTGGGTATCTTTAATTCGTAGACGTTTCGCCCTCCAGTGACTTTATACAGTACAAGGACATGAAATGAATAACTAAAGTATAACGAACACTTGTCAGTGCTCAATAACCCACACGGGACAGAAACTCAGGAGAGAAATTGATCTGTATTTTGCGACCCCCTTCTGGGGTCCTTTTCAGCAGATACACAAGAGAACGGAATACATAAATTTGCAGGGAAAACGAGGTAATCAGTCCCTCGGCCTAGCAGCAGTGATGAACACCTGACAAGGCTGGCAGAATGTTACAGTTTGGTTAGTGAATTCGCTACGGTATGGTTGCTTTTTTGCTGTTAAAAGCAAGGTGCGATACTGCTTGATGGTGTTTCTGACATGTACGAAAAAAAAAATGTACCATACCGTACTGCCAGAGTTGTTTATGAATCAACACACTACTGAACACAAATCAGCTCTTCGTCGCGCGCGCGTGCGTGCGTGTGTGTGTGTGTGTGTGTGTGTGTGTGTGTGTGTGTGTGTGTGTGTGTGTGTGTGTGTGCGCGCGCGTGTGTGCGCGTGCGTGCGCGTGCGTGCGTGTGCGCGTGCGTGCGTGTGTCCGTGCGTGCGTCCGTGCGTGCGCGCACAATGGTGTCACACACCATGGCTTCCAAACTCCGAGACAATGTGTACTCGCATGTCTACTTTTGTATGTGTATTTGTATGTATACACTCCTCGTTCTCGTGTATTCTAGTATACTAACCTGTTAAAGACACCGCAAAAAAAAATGTTATTCGCTGCGATAACAGGGGAATATACTGTGTGGGCGAAACGTGGGCAATAAAGGTATCCACTATATCTCGGTATGATTTTTTCAGTTCTTATTTTTGTCAGTTTTACCTTGATTTTCATTACCTTGAGTTGTATTATCTTGAGTTTTTTTTTTTTTATTCTTTGAGTTTATTATGTATGCTTGTACTGACTGTTTATTGTCCAGTAACACCGAGCGATCTTAATCAAGGTGCTCATCAAATCTCTCAACTCTTCCTCCCTCCTTCTCTGTATCTCCCTCTCCTCTGTATCTCTGTTCTCTTTGTATCTCTTCTCTCTGTACCCGTATATCTCTCTCTCTCTAGCCTCATTTATCTCATTGTTTTGACTGTTTTCTCTGCACTCACACAGGAAGCAGCAGCAACACACGGCCAGAGCAACATCTCAGTAGTGTTAATGTTGGTCTTGTAAACTGGTACCACATTAATGTTGGTCTTGTAAACTGGTACCACATTAATGTTGGTCTTGCAACACTGGTACAACATTAATGTTGATCTTGCAACACTGGCACCACATTAATGTTGGTCTTGCAACACTGGTACCACATAAATATTGGTCTTGTAACACTGGTACCATATTAATGTTGGTCTTGCAACACTGGTACCATATTAATGTTGGTCTTGCAACACTGGTACCACATTAATGTTGGTCTTGCAACACTGGTATCACATTAATGTTGGTCTTGCAACACTGGTACCACATTAATGTTGGTCTTGTAACACTGGTACCACATTAATGTTGGTCTTGCAACACTGATACCACATTAATGTTGGTCTTGCAACACTGGTACCACATTAATGTTGGTCTTGCAACACTGGTACCACATTAATGTTGGTCTTGCAACACTGGTACCACATTAATGTTGGTCTTGTAACACTGGTACCATATTAATGTTGGTCTTGTAACACTGGTACCATATTAATGTTGGTCTTGCAAAACTGGTACCATATTAATGTTGGTCTTGCAACACTGGTACCACAATGTTGGTCTTGCAACACTGGTACCATATTAATGTTGGTCTTGCAACACTGGTACCATATTAATGTTGGTCTTGCAACACTGGTACCACAATGTTGGTCTTGCAACACTGGTACCACATTAATGTTGGTCTTGCAACACTGGTACCACATTAATGTTGGTCTTGCAACACTGGTACCACATTAATGTTGGTCTTGCAACACTGGTACCACATTAATGTTGGTCATGCAACACTGGTACCACATTAATGTTGGTCTTGCAACACTGGTACCACATTAATGTTGGTCTTGTAACACTGGTACCACATTAATGTTGGTCTTGTAACACTGGTACCATATTAATGTTGGTCTTGCAACACTGGTACCATATTAATGTTGGTCTTGCAACACTGGTACCGCATTAATGTTGGTCTCGTAACACTGGTACCACATTAATGTTGGTCTTGTAACACTAGTACCACATTAATGTTGGTCTCGCAACACTGGTTCCACATTAATGTTGGTTTTGCAACACTGGTATCACATTAATGTTGGTCTTGTAACACTGGTACCGCATTAATGTTGGTCTTGTAACACTGGTACCGCATTAATGTTGGTCTTGTAACACTGGTATCACATTAATGTTGGTCTTGCAACACTGGTACCACATTAATGTTGGTCTTGCAACACTTGTACCACATTAATGTTGGGCTTGCAACACTGGTACCACATTAATGTTGGTCTTGCAAAACTGGTACCACATTAATGTTGGTCTTGCAACACTGGTACCACATTAATGTTGGTCTTGCAACACTGGTACCACATTAATGTTGGTCTTGCAACACTGATACCACATTAATGTTGGTCTTGCAACACTTGTACCACATTAATGTTGGTCTTGCAACACTGGTACCACATTGTTGGTCTTGCAACACTGGTACCACATTAATGTTGGTCTTGCAACACTGGTACCACATTAATGTTGGTCTTGCAACACTGGTACCATAGTCAGGTCTCTGCACCAACTTTCCCTCTAACTCAAGTTTTAATTTTTGCTTTTGAATTACAGCAAAAATTTAAATATTTAAATCTATATACTTTCATAAAAAATTTTACTCCAAAATTCATAAAAAAAATTCATATTAATTTTAAATGAATATTCTTAAAATATTTTCGTAAAATGAAAAAATAAAATTTAGACTGCTAGAATTTTGTCTTATTTAAGTTATTTTTGAATATTGGTATATACACTATACCAAAATTGGGATATTTAACGTGTTTTGTTGTTGAAATGTAGCGCTGCGACCCTTGTGGGTTTAGCGCTTATCTATGATTATAATAATCTTAAAATATCCTTCAGTGGTATTTGATGCCGGTGAGGGGGGTCTTGATCCAGGGAACTGGATTCATCCTCCCATGTATGACCCCTGTTGAGAAATGGGTTACCAGCTAAGATATAATATAGGGAAAACTTAGCTGATAAAAGACAGCTCATTGTCTGCACAGCCGCCCCTGCAGACAAGGTCTTGAGAAGCTGTCGAAGTCATTCCTCAACGGGCTGAAATGAGTTATAATTTGTAAGATTATAAATTACCCCTAGGAGGTGTTATGTTAGCATATTTCATTCACTGATTGCTGACAAAATTACGTACTTGTCTGGACTCAAAAGTCCACACCTCACTGCCGACTATAGGTTGATTACAAACTCCTTGCGACTCAAGAACTGCGCAGTCCCCCGTACTACAAGAAATTCACAACCTACCTTGCTCTTGTAGCGTGAGCTATGGTGATCTTCACACCTTCGACAGGTATCGGTGACTTGATAGAAGCTGAAGTGTCCTTGGATGTCCACGTCTTCCATAGTCTAGGAATACGCACACTGGTACACTATGTTCCACAAGATTTGTCTTTATTGTTCACAATCTTATCACTGAAAAAGCTGATCCCACTTCTCTGTAAGTGTTTATTGTGTTTTGAGAGACTGTTAACACTAACGCAGGGATCAGTGTTCTTTGTTGGTTATCCTGGCGTCAGTGTCACTCTCAGTAGAGTCAAAAGTAATCTGAAGACGTCACAACGCCCCACGCCGTCACTGCCCCTCACATAAAGGAAAAGCTGACCTAGTACTTTTTCTTCCTTGCCACTTCCTCCATGAAGCAAAGCAGAATGTTTGATTCTTGCTGTCTTAAGCATAGACAACAATGGCCACTATCTTTACCATGGTAATAAAGTGATAGCAGGATTTTCCTTAATTGTCCTGCTAAGGTAAGAGATGGACTGTCTTTTATTAAACTACACTTTGCAACACTGGAGTCTTGCACGGAGCGGCGGTCGCTTGACCACGTCGTATACTGGTACTGCATTTGGGATCAATTACTTGCTGTAGCAGTAAACAAGATGCTTGCCCCTTCTGAGAGGGCTGGGCCCCTCAGGGCTGAAAGGGGCTGAAGGGGGCTGATACCCCCTCCTGGAGAAAATTTCTCCACAACCCCCTACGGGGTTTAGCGTTTCCCCAAAATTAAAATGGATATACGTATTCTTAAATTAACTCAAATATAAAAATCATGAAAATGCAAATCACCGGAGAAACTTAATTTATCGCTTTTAGTATTTTTTTCACAAACATTTTTACCCGAGTTCATTTATTTTATTTCATAAACATTCCGACTGATATCATTAAGTTGTCTTTGTAAAACATTTGAAAGAATTACACGATACAATAACACAATAGAATGACACAGTAGAATGACTAACACTATAGAATGTCACAATAAAACGACACATTAGAATGACACAATACAATAACAATAGAATGACATGAAGTAACACAGAACGGCGTGATTCAATAACTCGACAGATTGACACAGTAGTACAATAACACAATACAACGACACAGTACAAAAATACTACAGAATGACACAATATAATAGAACAGAATGACTAAAGAAAATAACACAAAGAAATGATACAATAGAATGATACAAAAGAGTGGCATAATATGTCACAATAGTGACACAATGGAAAAAACACAAACCATACAATGACACTTTAGGTTGATACAATACAATGACACTTTAGGTTGATACAATACAATGACACTTTAGATTGATACAATGCAATGACACTTTAGAATGACACAATACAAGGACACTTCAGAATGACAATACAATGACACTTCAGACCGACAATACAATAATTTTTCAGACTGACACAATACACTTCAAACTGACACTATCTCTCACGTCATCTCTGCGGTTTCATGAACAAGAGAAGTGTTCTCACTTCTCTCTGTTCAGTTGGTTTGGCCACCTCTCCTGACTTGACTTTAATAATGATAGTAACCTTCTTGGTTTGATACGTTCTGTGAAACAATCTTACGTTCACTAACAAGGTTTTAGAAGTGAGTCGAAACAAATGTCCCTGGGTCCATCCCAAGGACATTTGTGGTGGTGTCCACCACCCTATGTCCCCAGGGACACAGGGTGGTGGACAGAACATCTTATAGCTATAATGTACAAGTATTTAATGCATAAAACAATGCATCAATATAATGTATAAGTATTTAACGTAGAAAACATAATAGAGTATATAACCATAAGCTATGCTAATGACATTATCCATGCAGAAAGTCACAAGAAAATGAGTACCTTCATTTTAATGAAGTTCAAATAACATATAATGAGCCCTAGTTGATTATATCTGCAGCTAACCTTAGGATATTAACCAGCAAACAACATGCTGCTAACAGTGTGATTGCAGAGTAAACTCATCAGCTAAGTTAATTAAGTCTTAAGATACCTCGGTGTGGACGTGTCATACACAAGTAAATATGAAGAGACTCACGAAATCATAATGACACGATTGCAAACAAACCACGGTACTGGTGGAGATTGAACTTGCGGCAAGTGAGCCGTAAAATTCAGGAAGTGCAAAAAATAGGTTAAATAATCTCAGAAGTGTTGAATTCTATCATCTCAACTATGGTGCTAATGTGAGAATAATGTAAGAATAGTGAGAATGTACATGGACTGTCGTGTTTGAAGGTAACGTTAGAGTGAGCGTCACTGCTGTAATTGCAATATTCGCCCGCAGTCGCCACATTCGCCGGTAGTCACTACATTTCCGTAAATTCTACTCTGGTGTTAACACTACCACTATACATGGGACTGTACCACTTCTCTGCATATTATATTTTCATGCAAATTTTGTTGCTACTGTCCCCTCAAGAGACGCTGGTAACAAGCTAGAGATTTTTCTGGGATTCCAAGTTTCGAACTGGAGTCTGTCAGATGGCAATCCACTGTCTTACCACAGGACCAGCACCACCCTAAGAGAATACTGCTGAACTCTCCACATACTGTGACAGCTGGATATTTATAGAAGTCACCAACTGCGACCCACAGCGCTATCAAGGCAGTGTACTAGCTCTTGGTCCATTTATCAGCCATAAGTCGCCAAATAACTTATGACTTGTTAAAAAGTCTTTTGCATTTTTGCAATTCATTCATTCTCTCTCTCACACACACACACACATTTATATACACAAACACATACACACTGTGTCTCCCACTCTCACACTCTCATACACTTACTGTCTCACCCCCTCTTTCACTCTTACTGTTTCACTCTCCCACTCTCACCGTCCCTCTCACACTCTTACTATCTCACTCTACCACTCTCCCCCTTTCGCTCTCTTCCTTCCCCTCCTTTCCCTCCCCCTCATCCTCCTACTTCTCCTTCTCTCCCCCTTTTGTCTTTCCCTCTCATCCTTTCCCTCTCTCCCTCCCCCATTCCCTCCTCCCTCCCTTCTCCCTTTCTCTCCCTCTACCCCCCTTCCCACTCTCCACTTTCACATCATTCTCCCTGTCCCCTCCTTCCCTCTCCCCATTTCTTTTCCCCTTACAACTCCCCCCCCCCACACACTACACCTAACCCATTAAAAAATGAAGGGGGCTCAGAGGGGAAGTTGAAGACTCAGGGTATCAGAGGAAAACGATCCTGGTAAGGAAGAATTAATGGAAGAGCACTGGAAAAGAATGGAGCAATAGTGAGAGCAAATTAGGTGAGCTTTCTGTGAAAATGAAGAAGAGGATGGAGGCAGAGAAGAAGAAATAAGAGTCACAAGCAGAAGCTGCAGAAGCCAGGATACAGGCCCTAGGATATGAGGTAAATAGGCTGAGGCGAGTTACAGGGTTATTGCCCAGAGGAGACATGACATCTGAAGCAGGTACACCTGTACTGAATCAGGCGCCCAACAGAACGGAAGGAGCCAAGACTTATGCTAAGGCCCTATCAGTCCACCAAGCAGGGCCGAGGAACGAAGGGAGAAAGCTGTTGGGAGCAGGGGTAGCAGTGAGGGGGGAGACGGCAGACAAGATGGCAGGTCCCATGCAGAGGCACGACTATGCCACCAAAAGTTACAGGAAAAAATAAGGGAGACATTAGCTATCTATAAATGGGACACAGAAAGGCACTGGGAGGAGGAGAGGGAAAAGTCAGTGTTTATACATGGGCTTCAGGAAAGTGAAGGGAGGACACACAATGAAAGATGGCAGAAAGAAAAACAGGAGATTGAAAACATCATCAAAGAAATAGGCAAGGAGGACATGACTGAGGTAGTAAATTTTCAGAGAATAGGAGGGTATCTGAAGGGGAAAAATCGATCGATCAAGCTTATTTTCAAAACAGAAATGGTGTGAAACAGGATCCTGCAAGAGAAACCACAGCAACAAATGGAAGCGCACACACAACCACCCTCAGAAACTCGCACCCAAACACGCTATCCCAACACAACCCACAATACACACCTACAGCCCTTACCCCGCAATACAATCCCACAGCACACTGGAGAGGAAGATATGGTACATCAATGCTGATGGAATAATGAATAAATGGGAGGAGTGGCATGAATCACCAGACATCATAGCTTTCACAGAAACCAAGCTCACAGGAATGATAACAGATGCCATCTTTCCAATGGGATATCAGATCCTGAGAAAAGACAGAGGGAACAGAGGGGGTGGAGGAGTGGCACTGCTCATCAAAAACCAATGGGAGTTTGATGAGCTGGAGAGAGGAGACAGAGGAGAAGCAATAGACTACATAACAGGAACATTTTATTTTGGAGGTCCCAAGGTGGTAATTGCAGTGATGTATAACCCACCACAAAACAGCAGAAGGCCAAGGCAAGAGTATAATGAGAGTAACAGAGCGATAGCTGACACACTGGCTGAAGTGGTCAGAAGGGCTCATGCAAGCAGGGAAAAGCTGCTGAGTGTGGGAGACTTCAAATTGACTGGGAGAACCTGGAACCACATAGAGGCCCAGAAATGTGGAGTGCTAAGATGATGGAGGTGGTACTGGAAAATCTCATGTGCCAACATGTAAGGGACACTACCAGAGAGAGGAGAGGATGAACCAGCAAGACTGGACCTAGTATTCACGTTGAGTAGTGTAGATATTGAGGACATCACATATGAAAGACCACTCGGGGCCAGTGATCATGTGGTTCTGGGATTCGAATACATAGTAGACTTACAAGTGGAGAGAGAAGCAGGAAGGGCAGGACAAAGGAAGCCAAACTACAAGAGAGGGAATTACACAGGTATGAAGAATTTCCTGCACGGGGTTCAATGGGACAGAGAACTGGTAGGAAAGTTAGTAAATGAGATGATGGAATATGTGACAATAATATGCAAGGAAGCTGAGGAGAGGTTTGTACCCAAGGGTAACAGAAATAACAAGAAAGCCAAGATGAGCCCTTGGTTCACTCAAAGGTGTAGAGGCCAAAACCAAGCGTACTAGAGAACAGAAGAAGTATAGAAGGCAAAGGACCCAGGAGAATAAGGAGAGCAGTCGTAGAGCCAGAAATGAATATGCGCAGGTAAAAAGGGAGACCCAACGACAAGAACCAGGTAATCAGGCTGAGGTAGGAAGGAGGGGAGATCACAAGAAACGACCGTTAAGTATGTGAGGAGCTCAACATGAGATTCAAAGAAGTGTTCAGAAGGGACTTCAGAAAGACGGAGAGGTCGGGTACACAAGTGTTGGATACAATACATACCACCGAGGAATTAGTGAAGAGGCTGCTAAGCGAGATAGATACCTCAAAGGTGATGGGGCCGGATAGCATCTGTCCATGGGTCCTGAGAGAGGAAGCAGAGGTGCTATGTGTACCACTAACAACAGTCTTCAACACATCTATCAGAACAGGGCGACTACCTGAGGTATGGAAGACAGCAAATGTCGTCCTAATTTTTAAAAAAAGGAGACAGACACGAAGCATTAAACTACAGTCCAGTGTCACCTGCATGTATAGTATTCAAAGCCATGGAAAAGATTATCAGAAGAGTAGTGGAGTACCTAGAAAGGAATGAGCTTATCAACGACAACCACGGTTTCAGGGATGGAAAATCCTGTATCACAAACCTACTAGAGTTTTATGACAGGGTGAGGGCAGTAAGACAAGAGAGAGAGGGGTCGGTAAATTGCATTTTCTTGGGTTGCAAGAAGGCGTTTGATACAGTTCCATACAAGAGATTAATGCAAAAGTTAGAGGACCAGGCAGGGATAACAGGGAAGGTACCGCAGTGGATCAGGGAATACCTGTCAGGAAGACAACAGCGAGTCATGGTACGTGATGAGGAGTCAGAGTGGGCACCTGTGACGACCGGGATTCCACAAGGGTCAGTCCTAGGACTGGTGCTCTTCCTGGTATATGTAAATGACATGATGGAAGGAATAGACTCAGAAGTGTCCCTGTTTGCAGACGATGTGAAGTTAAGAGAATTCAGTCGGAGGAGGTCAAAGAAGGACTACAGACTACATTTCCATCACAGCCTGGTTTTTATAACCAGAGAGTCGGGGTATAAGTGCTTACGTTTTGACTTGACAGTAATCCAGGAAGAAGCAAAACGTCATGTGGATTTATGGTGAATTGTTCCACCCATGATATTGTGACTTTCTTATTCTTAATTTTTGTATTAAGATATACCGTGTGCAGCCAGTATTGATAAACTTGACGTAGCATGAATGTGACGTCATCGCAGGACAGAATGGGGGGGGGAACTAAGATCCCTGGCACCTTCAACAGGTAGACAATAGGTAGATCTACCTGTAAATTACACTTGACCTCAGTCGAACCTTTTTCTACTTGCCTGACCTGGGGCCAGACTTCCCTCCGTTTTGCTTAGTCAAGCAGGCTGTTGTTGACCTACAAGTGGAGTCTGCAAGGCTCCTGTTGAATAAAAGAACGTGACTTCTCGGTTCTTTGAGAACTAGGGTGATTCCAAGGCCGATCACATTCTTAAAAATAGATGTGTCTCGTGGCTTGGCTGGTAGCACACTCAGCTGACATACTGAGTGTACGTGGTTCGATCCCCGGCCAGGTGGAAACGTTGGGCATATTTCCTTACACCTGCTGTCCCTGTTCACCTAGCACTAAGTAGGTACCTGGGCATTAGCCGACTGATGTGGGTAGCATCCTGGGGGTAGTAGTATACCTTAGATACGACTGGGCTTTGAAATAAGCTGAGTTAGGAGCACCTGTTAGCCTCTAACACTGATGTGTGTAAACAAAAATATCAACATTGAATCCCCCAACCATTGAATCCCCCAAACATTGAATCCCCCAAACATTGAATCCCCCAAACATTGAATCCCCCAAATATTGAATCCCTCAAACAATGAATCCCCCAGACATTGAATCCCGCAAACACTGAATCCACCAAACAATGAATTCCCCAAACAATGAATCCCCCAAACATTGAATCCCCCAAACATTGAATCCCGCTAACATTAAATCCCCCAAACAATGAATTCCCCAAACAACGAATCCCCAAACATTGAATCCCCCAAACATTGAATCCCCAAACAATGAATCCCCCAAACAATGAATACCCCAAACATTGAATCCCCCAAACATTGAATCCCCATAACAATGAATCCCCCAAACAATGAATCCCCCAAACATTGAGTCACCCAAACAATGAATCCCCCAAACATTGAACCCCCAAACATTGAATCTCCCCAACATTGAATCCCACAAACAATGAATCCCCCAGACATTGAATCCCCCAAACATTGAATCCTCCAAACACTGAATCCCCCAGACATTGAGTCCCGCAAACACTGAATCCACCAAACAATGAATTCCCCAAACAATGAATCCCCCAAACATTGAATCCCCCAAACATTGAATCCCGCTAACATTAAATCCCCCAAACAATGAATTCCCCAAACAACGAATCCCCAAACATTGAATCCCCCAAACATTGAATCCCCAAACAATGAATCCCCCAAAAATTAATCACCCAAACATTGAATCCCCCAAACATTGAATTCCTAAAACAATGAATCCCCCAAACATTGAATCCCCCAAACACTGAATCCCCCAAATATTGAATCCCTAAAACAATGAATCCCTCAAACACTGAATCCCCCAAACACTGAATCCCCCAAACATTGAAGCTCCCAAACATTGAATCCCCCAAACATTGAAACCTCCAAACAATGAATTCCCCAAACAATGAAACCCCCAAACAATGAATTCCCCAAACAATGAAACCCCCAAACAATGAATTCCCCAAACAATGAATTCCCCAAACATTGAATCCCCCAAACAATGAATCCCCCAAACATTGAATTCCCCAAACAATGAATCCCCAAACATTGAATCCCCCAAACAATCCCCCCTCAAACATGAATCCCCCAAACATTTAATCCCCCAAACAATGAATCCCACAAACATTGAATCCCCCAAACATTGAATACCCCCAAACAATGAATTCCCCAAACAATGAAACCCCCAAACATTGAATCCCGCAAACATTGAATACCCCAAACATTGAATCCCGGAAACAATGAATCTCCCAAACAATGAATCCCCCAAACAATGAATCCCCCAAACATTGAATCCCCCCAAACATTGAATCCCCAAACAATGAATTCCCCAAACAATGAATCCCCCAAACATTGAATCCCCCAATAAATGAATCACCCAAACATTGAATCCCCCAAACAATGAATCCCGGAAACATTGAATCCCGGAAACAATGAATTCCCCAAACATTGAATCCCCCAAACATTGAATACCCCAATAAATGAATCACCCAAACATTGAATCCCTAAAACAATGAATACCCCAATAAATGAATCACCCAAACATTGAATCCCCCAAATATTGAATCCCTAAAACAATGAATCCCTCAAACAATGAATCCCCCAAACACTGAATCCCCAAACACTGAATCCCCCAAACATTGAATCCCCCACACATTGAATCCCCCAAACATTGAAACCCCCAACATTGAAACCCCCAACATTGAATCCCCAAACATTGAATCAAACAAACAATGAATCCCCCAAACATTGAATCCCCCAAGCATTGAATCCCCCAAACACTGAATCCCCCAAACATTGAATCCCCCACACATTGAATCCCCCAAACAATGAATTCCCCAAACAATGAATCCCCCAAGCATTGAAACCCCCAAACAACGAATCCCCCAAACATTGAATTCCGCAAACATTGAATCCAACAAACAATGAATCCCCCAAATATTGAATCCCGCAAACGATGAATTCCCCAAACAATGAATCCCCCAAACGTTGAATCCCGCAAACGATGAATTCCCCAAACAATGAATCCCCCAAACGTTGAATCCCCCAAACACTGAATCCCGCAAACACTGAATCCCCCAAACAATGGGTTCCCCAAACGATGAATCCTGTAAACATTGAATCCCCAAAATATTGAATCCCTCAAACAATGAATCCCCCAAACATTGAATCCCCCAAACATTGAATCCCCCAATAAATGAATCACCCAAATGTTGAATCCTCCAAATATTGAATCCCTAAAACAATGAATCCCTCAAACAATGAATCCCCCAAACACTGAATCCCCCAAACACTGAATCCCCCAAACATTGAATCCCGCTAACAATGAATTCCCCAAACAACTGAATCCCCCAAACATTGAATCCCCCAAACAATGAATCCTCCAAACAATTAATCCCCCAAACATTGAATCCCCCAAACATTGAATCCGCCAATAAATGAATCCCCCAAACATTGAATCCACCAATAAATGAATCACCCAAACATTGAATCCCCAAATATTGAATCCCTAAAACAATGAATCCCCCAAACACTGAATCCCCCAAACATTGAATCCCCCATACATTGAATCCCCCATACATTGAATCCCCCATACATTGAATCCCCCAAACAATGAATCCCCCAAACATTGAATCCCCCAAACAATGAATCCACCAAACATTGAATCCCCCAATAAATGAATCACCCAAACATTGAATTCGCCAATAAATGAATCACCCAAACATTGAATCCCCAAATATTGAATCTCTCAAACACTGAATCCCCCAAACATTGAATCCCCCAAACATTGAAACCCCCAAACAATAAATTCCCCAAACAATGAATTCCCCAAACAATGAATTTCCAAAACAATGAATCCCCCAAACAATGAATCCCCCAAGCATTGAATCCCGCAAACATTGAATCCCCCAAACAATGAATCCCCAAAACATTGACTCATCCAATAAATGAATCACCCAAACATTGAATCCCCCAAACATTGAATCCCCCAAACAATGAATTCCCCAAGCAATGAATCCCCCAAACAATGAATCCTGCAAACATTGAATACCCCAAACAATGAATCCCCCAAACATTGAATCCCTCAAACAATGAATCCCCCAAACAATGAATTCCCCAAACAATGAATTCCCCAAACAATGAATCCCCCAAACAATGAATTCTCCAGACATTGAATCCCCCAAACATTGAATCCCCCAAACATTGAATCCCCCAAACATTGAATCCCCAAACAATGAAACCCCTCAAACATTGAATCCCCAAACAGTGAATCCCCCAAACAATCCCTCAAACATTGAATTCCCCAAACAATGAATCCCCCAAACATTGAATCCCCCAAACAAGCAATCCCCAAACAATGAATCCCCCAAACATTGAATCCCGCAAACATTGAATCCAGCAAACAATGAATCCCCCAAACATTGAATCCCGCAAAGGATGAATTCCACAAACAATGAATCCCCCAAACGTTGAATCCCCAAAACAGTGAATCCCGCAAACACTGAATCCCCCAAACAATGGATTCCCCAAACGATGAATCCCGCAAACATTGGATCCCTCAAACAATGAATCCCCCAAACATTGAATCCCCAAACATTGAATCCCCCAATAAATGAATCACCCAAACATTGAATCCCCCAAACATTGAATCCCCAAACAATGAATCCCCCAAACATTGAATCCCCATACATTGAATCCCCCAAACAATGAATCCCCCAAACATTGAATCCCCCAAACAATGAAACCCCCAAACATTGAATCCCCAAACACTGAATCCCCCAAACAATGAATTCCCCAAACGATGAATCCCGCAAACACTGAATCCCTCAAACAATGAATCCCCCAAACATTGAATCCCCGAACATTGAATTCCCGAAACAATGAATCCCCCAAAATTGAATCCCGCAAACATTGAATCCAGCAAACAATGAATCCCCCAAACATTGAATCCCGCAAACGATGAATTCCACAAACAATGAATCCCCCAAACGTTGAATCCCCAAAACACTGAATCCCGCAAACACTGAATCCCCCAAACAATGGATTCCCCAAACGATGAATCCCGCAAACATTGAATCCCCAAAATATTGAATCCCTCAAACAATGAATCCCCCAAACATTGAATCCCCCAAACAATGAATCCCCCAAACAATGAATCCTCCAAATATTGAATCCCTAAAACAATGAATCCCCCAAACACTGAATCCCCCAAACATTGAATCCCCCAAAACACTGAATCCCCAAACATTGAATCCCCCAAACACTGAATCCCCCAAACATTGAATCCCCCAAACATTGAATCCCCAAACAATGAAACCCCCAAACATTGAATCCCCAAACAATGAAACCCCCAAACAATGAATTCCCCAAACAATGAATCCAACTAACATTGAATCCCCAAACAATGAATCCCCCAAACATTGAATCCCCCAAACAATGAATCCCCAAACATTGAATCCCCCAAACAATGAATCCCCAAAACATTGACTCATCCAATAAATGAATCACCCAAACATTGAATCCCGCAAATATTGAATCCCTAAAACACTGAATCCCCCAAACATTGAATCCCCCAAATATTGAATCCCCCAAACAAAAATGAATCCCCCAAACATTGAATCCCGCAAACATTGAATCCCTCAAACAATGAATCCCCCAAACAATGAATCCCCCAAACAATGAATCCCCCAAACAATGAATTCTCCAGACATTGAATTCCCCAAACATTGAATCCCCCAAACATTGAATCACCCGAACATTGAATCCCCCAAACATTGAATCCCCCAAACATTGAATCCCCCAAACAATGAATCCCCCAAACAATGAATCCCCCAAACATTGAATTCCCCAAACAATGAATCCCCCATACATTGAATCCCTCAATAAATGAATCACCCAAACATTGAATCCCCCAAACATTGAATCCCCCAAACAATGAATCCCCCAAACAATGAATCCCCTAAACATTGAATCCCCCAAACAATGACTCCCCCAAACAATGAATCCCCCAAACATTGAATTCCCCAAACAATGAATCCCCCATACATTGAATCCCTCAATAAATGAATCCCCCAAACAATGAATTCCCCAAACATTGAATCCCCCCAAACATTGAATCCCCAAACATTGAATCCCCCAAACAATGAATCCCCCAAACAATGAATCCCCCAAACATTGAATCCCCCAAACAATGAATCCCCCAAACATTGAATCCCCCAAACATTGAATCCCCCAAACAATGAATCCCCAAAACAATGAATTCCCCAAACAGTGAATCCCCCAAACATTGAATCCCCCAAATATTGAATCCCCCAAACAATGAATCCCCCAAACATTGAATCCCGCAAACATTGAATCCCTCAAACAATGAATCCCCCAAACAATGAATCCCCCAAACAATGAATCCCCCAAACAATGAATTCTCCAGACATTGAATTCCCCAAACATTGAATCCCCCAAACATTGAATCACCCGAACAATGAATCCCCCAAACAATGAATCCCCCAAACATTGAATCCCCCAAACAATGAATCCCCCAAACAATGAATCCCCCAAACATTGAATACCCCAAACATTGAATTGCCCAATCATTGAATCCCCAATACATTGAATACCCCAAACATTGAATCCCCCAAACATTGAATCCCCCAAACAATGAATCCCCCAAACAATGAATCCCCCAAACATTGAATCCCGCAAACATTGAATCCAGCAAACATTGAATCCCCCAAACAATGAATCCCCCAAACAATGAATCCCCCAAACATTGAATCCCCTAAACAATGAATTCCCCAAACATTACCTACCTAGGGTACCTACCTACATACAACTAATGACATCAAATTATTGAAAAAAAAAATCGCTCAAAAACAGTCATCAATTATTCCGACAGAGCAACAAACAAAAGCATTTTCAGAGCTGGGACAAAGGAAGCCAGATTTAATTATTGCATATGAATTGCTAGACAAATAATACAAGGAAAAACAGAGTTTACCTGCAGGTACAACATTGATACTGTGTCTTGAATTAACAATAACACTAATGATTTTAACGTAGTGTGCTAACCTTTCATCTAAACTGGTATTTTTATTACCTTTATGACACTGTTTGCTTGCATGTTCATCTCTGTGATGACACAACTAGCATGTTCATCTCTGTGATGATACTAACTAGCATGTTCATCTCTGTGATGATACTAACTAGCATGTTCATCTCTGTGATGATACTAACTAGCATGTTCATCTCTGTGATGATACTAACTAGCATGTTCATCTGTGTGATGATACTAACTAGCATGTTCATCTCTGTGATGACACAACTAGCATGTTCATTTGTGATGATACTAACTAGCATGTTCATCTCTGTGATGATACTAACTGGCATGTTAATCTCTGTGATGATACTAACTAGCATGTTCATCTCTGTGATGACACTAACTAGCATGTTCATCTCTGTGATGATACTAACTAGCATGTTCATCTCTGTGATGACACTAGAATGTTCATCTCTGTCATGACACAACTAGCATATTCATCTCTGTGATGACACAACTAGCATATTCATCTCTGTGATGACACAACTAGCATATTCATCTCTGTGATGATACTAACTAGCATGTTCATCTCTGTGATGACACTAGCATGTTCATCTCTGTGATGACACTAGCATGTTCATCTCTGTCATGACACAACTAGCATATTCATCTCTGTGATGACACTAACTAGCATGTCTATGATACTTGGTAAATGTGTCAAAGGTCGTCAACTAGACGGAATTTCCCACTAACTATGCAGGCTGTCCTCACGGTGCGTGATAAGCGTAATGATTTTGGCGTATCTTGGGTTTGCCGAGACAATGAACTGCCAGACGTGTGGATATCAAGGTTGACATGCTGCCATTTCCTGTTAAGAGACGCCTGAGTTTCCCTGTCTCCTAATATCTTGTTTATTTTTCCCTATAATCTACCTTGTCCATAATTATTATCGCATTTGCTGTCTGTTCCGTAAGGTGAAGTCTGGGATCTTTCATTCATGGTATAACGTAACAAATCTTAAAGGACGATTGTGTTAGAGGTCTGAGTTTTGTTCAGTAACTGAACACTTTAAAACGGAACATTAACTGTGATTTTTTAATGACGTGTGAAAAATCACAGAACAGGACGACAGAATGAGGAAAATTAATATAAACCAGTGTTTTGAGGATGAATATAAACCAGTGCTTTGAGGACGAATATAAACCAGTGCTTTGAGGACGAATATAAACCAGGGTTTTGAGAGTGAATATAAACCAGTGTTTTGAGATCGAATATAAACCAGTGTTTTGAGATCGAATATAAACCAGTGTTTTGAGGATGAATATAAACCAGGGTTTTGAGAATGAATATAAACCAGTGTTTTGAGATCGAATATAAACCAGTGTTTTGAAATCGAATATAAACAAGTGTTTTAAGGATGAATATAAACCAATGTTTTGAGAATGAATATAAACCAGTGTTTTGAGGATGAATATAAACCAGTGTTTTGAGGATGAATATAAACCAGTGTTTTGAGGATGAATATAAACCAGTGTTTTGAGGATGAATATAAACCAGTGTTTTGAGGATGAATATAAACCAGTGTTTTGAGAATGAATATAAACCAGTGTTTTGAGGATGAATATAAACCAGTGTTTTGACGATGAATATAAACCAGTGCTTTGACGATGAATATAAACCAGTGTTTTCAGGATGAATTCCATGGCACTTGAAGTCTCAAAAAATGCCTTAAAACAAAAGTTAAAAGAAAACTGTGAAAAAGTGGAGAAAACTTTTCAAACTACTCCAGTACCTCTGACGTTCACAAACTACTACAGTACCTCTGACGTTCACAAACTACTCCAGTACCTCTGACGTTCACAAACTACTCCAGTACCTCTGACGTTCACAAGCTACTCCAGTACCTCTGACGTTCACAAGCTACTCCAGTACCTCTGACGTTCACAAACTACTCCAGTACCTCTGACGTTCACAAACTACTCCAGTACCTCTGACGTTCACAAACTACTCCAGTACCTCTGACGTTCACAAACTACTCCAGTACCTCTGACGTTCACAAACTACTCCAGTACCTCTGACGTTCACAAACTACTCCAGTACCTTTGACTTTCACAAACTACTCCAGTACCTCTGACGTTCACAAACTACTCCAGTACCTCTGACGTTCACAAACTACTCCAGTACCTCTGACGTTCACAAACTACTCCAGTACCTCTGACGTTCACAAACTACTCCAGTACCTCTGACGTTCACAAACTACTCCAGTACCTCTGACGTTCACAAACTACTCCAGTACCTCTGACTTTCACAAACTACTCCAGTACCTCTGACGTTCACAAACTACTCCAGTACCTCTGACGTTCACAAACTACTCCAGTACCTCTGACGTTCACAAACTACTCCAGTATCTCTGACGTTCACAAACTACTGAAGTATCTCTGACGTTCACAAACTACTCCAGTACCTCTGACGTTCACAAACTACTCCAGTATCTCTGACGTTCACAAACTACTCCAGTATCTCTGACGTTCACAAACTACTCCAGTATCTCTGACGTTCACAAACTACTCCAGTACCTCTAACGTTCACAAACTACTCCAGTATCTCTGACGTTCACAAACTACTTCAGTATCTCTGACGTTCACAAACTACTCCAGTATCTCTGACGTTCACAAACTACTCCAGTATCTCTGACGTTCACAAACTACTCCAGTACCTCTAACGTTCACAAACTACTCCAGTATCTCTGACGTTCACAAACTACTCCAGTATCTCTGACGTTCACAAACTACTCCAGTATCTCTGACGTTCACAAACTACTCCAGTATCTCTGACGTTCACAAACTACTCCAGTATCTCTGACGTTCACAAACTACTCCAGTACCTCTGACGTTCACAAACTACTCCAGTACCTCTGACGTTCACAAACTACTCCAGTATCTCTGACGTTCACAAACTACTCCAGTATCTCTGACGTTCACAAACTACTCCAGTACCTTTGACTTTCACAAACTACTCCAGTACCTCTGACGTTCACAAAATACTCCAGTACCTCTGACGTTCACAAACTACTCCAGTACCTCTGACGTTCACAAACTACTCCAGTACCTCTGACGTTCACAAACTACTCCAGTACTACTCCAGTACCTCTGACGTTCACAAACTACTACAGTACCTCTGACGTTCACAAACTACTCCAGTACCTCTGACGTTCACAAACTACTCCAGTACCTCTGACGTTCACAAACTACTCCAGTACCTCTGACGTTCACAAACTACTACAGTACCTCTGACGTTCACAAACTACTCCAGTACCTCTGACGTTCACAAACTACTCCAGTACCTCTGACGTTCACAAACTACTCCAGTATCTCTGACGTTCACAAACTACTCCAGTACCTCTGACGTTCACAAACTACTCCAGTACCTCTGACGTTCACAAACTACTACAGTACCTCTGACGTTCACAAACTACTACAGTACCTCTGACGTTCACAAACTACTCCAGTACCTCTGACGTTCACAAACTACTCCAGTATCTCTGACGTTCACAAACTACTCCAGTACCTCTGACGTTCACTTCACAAACTACTCCAGTACCTCTGACGTTCACAAACTACTCCAGTACCTCTGACGTTCACAAACTACTACAGTACCTCTGACGTTCACAAACTACTACAGTACCTCTGACGTTCACAAACTACTCCAGTACCTCTGACGTTCAC
Source organism: Cherax quadricarinatus (assembly GCF_038502225.1). NCBI lineage: Eukaryota > Metazoa > Arthropoda > Malacostraca > Decapoda > Parastacidae > Cherax > Cherax quadricarinatus. The sequence continues at coordinate 19,512,417 of NC_091350.1, read as the reverse complement.
AAACTACTCCAGTACCTCTGACGTTCACAAACTACTCCAGTACCTCTGACGTTCACAAACTACTCCAGTACCTCTGACGTTCACAAACTACTCCAGTACCTCTGACGTTCACAAACTACTCCAGTACCTCTGACGTTCACAAACTACTCCAGTACCTCTGACGTTCACAAACTACTCCAGTACCTCTGACGTTCACAAGAACTGCATAAAATGTTAAGCTGAGAATTAAAAGGCATTAAATTTAAATCGAGGAACGGATAAAAAGAAAGCAAAACAGAGGCGATAGCAGTGTTATGACGGGAAATAATACTCGAGTGATAAGACTGTCAAACATATGGATATAATATTTACACAACCTAATATGGATTTACCACTGGTCTTTGCCTTTGTCTTTTAATTTTGGACCATTACGACAGATTTTGGATGTAATAAAAGGCATCAAAGTGCCGACGTAATATTGCATATATCTCGAAAATACTCGACAGATATGATAATACTGTGTACTGTCACACATGTTTACAGAATATTTATCGGGTAGGTGGACCTTTGACTTTCATTAAACTGTACTCCTAATTGTGGTTGCAGAGTCAATTTCGAGGCGTCCACGGGCACAGTACTCTAATACTATTTACTACATCCACATTTTTGTAGGAGTGTGTCAGCCATTGACGAAACTTGTTAACAAAGTCACAACAACCTAATCAGGAAGTATGTATTACTAGTGAATTAAAAAATAAATTAAAATTGCACTTGTAGCATCATATCTGGGGGAAAAAATATATAACAGTTTGACTTATCATTTATCTGTGACTGCAAAAAAACTATTTACGTAGGTAAACTAAATAACGATTTGGAGGACTGACTGCACCAAGGAGAGTAAACGCTTACGAAAATGTAGGACAGCGGGCCACCAGCAGAAACAACAGCCTGGTTGAGCAGACAAGTACCAGACGAGCCTGGCCCATGGCCGGGATCTGGGAGTAGAAAAACACTCGGAACTCGTCAAAGAGCAACAAACTGAGAACTCAAAATTAAGACAGAAAACATTTAATCATTGTAGAACGCAACAGAAATGAGATAGATATGGAATTAGTCATTCTGTAACTTCCCAGGTTCAAAGAACCCAATATTCTTACTACTAGAACTGCAAGAAGATTATATTACATTATATTCCCAAAGAAGAAATACCCCACCAATAATTATAGTCTTTAAGACACGAATATTACTTACTATACGTACAGTAATATTCCAGTCTACAGTAATCTTCCAGCCTCTTTTAAGGCTGGCGTAATTGTAGATCTGAAGAGTATGAAAATAATTTTTTCTCCGTATTAGTTCAAATCCAAGATTATGAATAACTAAATTTCCTCATGTAATAATCCCTAACGAGCAAGCAAGGTATATAACAATATACACCTGGAATATACTTAATAAAATGGTTCCAAATCTGTACACTTAAATAACTCCCTAGAACACGAGGGATAATAGAGCAAAATTAGCCACAATGAATACCTGGCGTGCATTAAATACACTAAGGGTTAACTAAACAAACAGTGAGGGTCCAAGGATGCTCACACCCTCCCAGTGCAAGGGATCTTGTAAAAAAAAAAAACTACGAAGTAGAATATGATAAATTCCAGAAATGTGTTCCTGATCAGCCAGGCTAAGGTAGCAACACCAAATTGTGAGCTACAAGGAAGAGCAGCCTGAATGAGCAGACTCGACCAAGTAGCCTGATCAAAGACCTGGTTGCAGGGTCGACGATCCTCTGAGTCACCACCAGGTAAACACCTGGAAGGGACAACCCATGAACATCCAGCAGGGAGTGTTGATTTATGTTTACCAAGACCCAGTTGTAACCCCTGATTATTAAAGAGTATCGTGTTGACCCAAAGCTACGCCTCAGTGTTGTATAGATGCAGGACAACGCAACACAGTGTCGGGTAGAGCAAGAACGACTCAGCAAGGTGTTGTATTGATCACGGACAACACAGCACAGGAAAGTGTTGACCATGAACGATCTCACACAAGGTGGTGATAACCCAAGGGAACCTGGTGCATCGTAGGTGCCAAGTGGCAGACGTGGCCCCATAAAGAGTGTTGACGGGGCCATAACCCAGAACGAGCTCTCGCATTCACCGCCCACAACAAGACGAATTTGCATTTACTCTGCTGATACTGTAAACATGCAGCTCATACCTGCCGGGAACACGGTGTTCCCAGCAGCGTCCTCATCACCAGCACGACGAACACGGAAGAACTACCTCTTCGAGCGTCATACAACAACTTTAGTACTGGAAAACGGAAAACGGATTCAATAAACAGGTTAGTAATGATGAGGAAGTTGGCGGTGTTGATTTTGGGAACAAAGCTTCTGTATTTATGATGGAGATATCGCCTCGTTCAGCTCAGGTACAACATTAAGGTACTTATTAAGGAAAAATTACCTCGTCCAAACCAAACACAGGTGGAATGTTGTAGTAATATAAACAAACTTTAAATGCATAAATGAATCTGCCAGCTTTCTAAACTGAATTTTTTATACGGTAAACACGAGTGGGAGAAGTTGTCATACCGCACTGAAGCTACTTAATATCGGAGAGACAGTGCATGAAGGTCTTATCAAAACACACTATTGTATTTATGTCTAATCTGAAGCTCAGAATGGAGAGAAGAAAATGAACTGAGGAAGAAAAGGGGAGAGTAAGAGGTCAAGAAGTAGAAGAAATAGGGAAACAAAGGGGAAATGGACACAAACTCGAACTTAAAGAGAAAGAATGATAAGGGACAGGAGAACGGTGAGAGTGAGTACGGTGAAGGGAGAGTAAGAGAGAAAAGTAAGGGAAGACAAAGAGAGGAAGCGATGGGAGGTAAAAAAATTACGATAGGGAAAGTGGGAGGAAGAAGGCTAAAGGATGGAGGAGGGGAAGGGAGAGTACATTGAAAAGTCAGTCAACAAAGCAACACACACACACTGTTTTCTGCCTTGAAACTAAGCCAGTGTCTAGCAACTGCTGTTCCTCTTTCAAGATACCTGAAGTAGGGACAGTAAAGCAAAAGGATCCACGTTCTCCACTCTCGTGCAATTATTACACCTGCAATTACTGCAACTGTTGCTGCTATTACTATAGCTGATGCTGATGCTGCTATTACTGCAGTTGCTGTTGTTGCTAATATTACTGCTCTTGCTATTACTACTGCTATTATTGCTCCTGCTATTAGTACTGCTGCAACTAATATTATTACTGCTGCTGCTGCAGCTGTTATTACCACCACAAGACTGGCCCAAGGCCGGGCTCTGGGAAAAGAGAAACTCTCGAAACTCTTCAAAGTTATACTACAACTAGAATTAGTACCGTATTTCGCGGCTTATTAGACGCAATTTTCCATAAAATGTCTCCAAAAAGCACCCTGCGTCCTATTAACTGAAGGTCAGTGACGGGAGCTATAAGTTTGGGGTGTGTGGTGGGCTGTAGCTCTTCCAGTTACGTCCGATGGCGAGCCACTGAAACTAAAAGAAGTCTTATAAGTCGCGAAATACGGTATATGTTATTGTGGTACACAATTAGTATATAGTTTTTGTGGTGCACAACCATACACGCAACCACAATGGTTAGTTAACTATTAATTCTGACGACGTTGCCAGATACCTATTTCTGGTTCTTAAAAGTACCCATTAATTTTTAATGAGAAATAGGTTACAGTATCGAGGCTGGGAAAATTCTCGGCTAGTGACAGATTTGAGATGAAGTTAGACGATGTTTTGGTCCGTCGGGGATCGTTCAGGATGGACCGAAACGTCGTTTTCAATCGGGAAAACTGAGTTAGCGGACTGTAAGTCCGCTAACTCAGTCCGTTGACCTGGGTACTCGCAACTGCTAAGACACTCAAATGGGTAACTTTTGTACAAGCCTTAAACAGTGATTATCTGACGTAGATGTTTCTACAGCGCTCACTGGCTCTTTGCTCTTCGTTCAAGAGTTTTTTTTTATCGCTGTAATCTTATATTTCATGTATTCCCATTGTACTGATTTTTTGTTGATACACGACAATCTAACCTGTCCTGTCCTGACTTAACCTAACCTGACCTGACCTAATCTAGTTTATAATCGAACGTAAATAGCATGTGTATGTGATATTATATATATATATATATATATATATATATATATATATATATATATATATATATATATATATATATATATATATATATATATATTATATATGCAATAAGATCACAGTAAACAGGTGATTTCAAAATATGCAAAACAACCACTCTGGAAGAATAGAGAAATTCCAAGCGCTTTCGTGACTACTCACATTATCAAGGAACTATGAAAGTGAAGCATCCAAGGAAGCTATATAAGGGGTCCGATAGTGAGGTGCTGGCCGGACCCCTTATATAGCTTCCTTGGATGCTTCACTTTCATAGTTCCTTGATAATGTGAGTAGTCACGAAAGCGCTTGGAATTTCTCTATTCTTTCAGAGTGGTTGTTTTGCATATATATATATATATATATATATATATATATATATATATATATATATATATATATATATATATATATATATATATATATATATATATATATATATATATATATATATGTCCAGGTTGGGTGACCTGCATCAACACCGGTGTTTGTGGTCCAGGTTGGGTGACCTGCATCAACACTGGTGTTTGTGGTCCAGGTTGGGTGACCTGCATCAATTTCCCCACTGCCATCCACGGGGTGGAAGTCAGTGTGTTGTTGTAATGTGTACAATTGAGTTCCATATCTAAAACAAAAAAGTTTACGATACCATTTCCAAGTGAATTGGATTGTTTGTGTGTACAACATTAGAAAGCAATCTGTTCCAGTGGGCTATTAGTGCTGGCAAAACAAAAAGCCTGTGTATCGTTACTGGCATGAATGTTCCCATGTACATAGTAAACTCTTACAAAACTGAACACTATAGTGCAGTTTTTGCAAGTGCAATTGACAAAATGCATAACAAATTTAATAGGACGTACTGTGAAGGTCTTCTCGCGGGATAGTAAATTTTGGGCGAACCTTTTCAATCGTAGTTATCGAAAAAAAAAAATCTGCGCTTCCAGTAGCTCTTTCAAGTTTATCAAGTTCTTTTACTCTGGTGAAGGTGTGGGTGAAACCTCGCAGCCGATGTTTCTCAAGGCATTATATGTTTATTGCTGTGAGTTGCTCTTTATAACAAAGTCGACAAGCGGAAAGGAGGACCTAATTTCAGAGAGGAATTGAAGATGGCCGTCCACAGGCGAAACATCAGGATAAAACTGATCTGTAGATGCGTCTTTTTCACACCTCCAATTTATCATAGACTATATAACTTGAGAAGTAAAATATCTCATAATATTCCCGGGATGTTCGTTATAAGGGTATTGTTTCTCATGTTTTATACCAGATACTTTTTACTTAAGAAAATCAACCATTTTGATAGTAATTTTTCCCATGTATATGAATTGTATACAATACCGACATGGTAAAGAATTTTGCACCTGTGCAACATCTGGATATCTTTAATTTGTAGACGTTTCGCCATCCAGTGGCTTTATCAATACAAGTATATAACGTGAAGACTGTAGAAGTATATACAAAAGACGAGGTAATCAGTCCCTCAGCCTAAGAGTAGGTGATGAGCACCTTAATCCTTGTATTGATAAAGCCACTGCATGGCGAAACGTTTAGAAAATAGATACTCAGATGTTACACATGTCTTCTTGCCCTTCTTCTTCTAGTGGGGAAGCGCTAAACTTGTAAGGGTCATACAGCTCGTGGGGTTACTGACCACGCAAACATGAGAAATTTATCTTGTCTTACTAAGCCTCTACGACTGGTTGCTTGTTGTATTTTTGATTGTAGTTAACTAAACCTCTACGATGGTGGTTGATTGTAATGTTATTGGTTGTAGCAATATAAGCTTCTACAACAGTGGTTGCTTGTTGTGTTGTTGGTTGTACTAATCCAAGCTTCTATAGTGGTGGTGGTTGTGTTGTAGTGATCTAAGCCTCTACAATGGTGGTGGTTGCGTTGTTGTAGTGATCCAAGCTTCTACAATGGTGGTGGTTGCGTTGTTGTAGTGATCCAAGCTTCTACAATGGTGGTGGTTGCGTTGTTGTAGTGATCCAAGCTTCTACAATGGTGGTGGTTGCGTTGTTGTAGTGATCCAAGCTTCTACAATGGTGGTGGTTGCGTTGTTGTAGTGATCCAAGCTTCTACAATGGTGGTGGTTGCGTTGTTGTAGTGATCCAAGCTTCTACAATGGTGGTGGTTGCGTTGTTGTAGTGATCCAAGCTTCTACAATGGTGGTGGTTGCGTTGTTGTAGTGATCCAAGCTTCTACAATGGTGGTGGTTGCGTTGTTGTAGTGATCCAAGCTTCTACAATGGTGGTGGTTGCGTTGTTGTAGTGATCCAAGCTTCTACAATGGTGGTGGTTGCGTTGTTGTAGTGATCCAAGCTTCTACAATGGTGGTGGTTGCGTTGTTGTAGTGATCCAAGCTTCTACAATGGTGGTGGTTGCGTTGTTGTAGTGACTTAAGCCTGTACAATGGTGGTGGTAGTGTCAGACACACTACTGGGCAAGATGAGTCAACCCTGACACTCCACACATTCCACAAGGACTGGAAATGATAACGAAGGATTTTGGTGCGAGGAAGAAAAATTGGAAGCCAAAAACAAGATTCCCTCCAAAGGAGGTGCCTTGTTGCTGAAGGGTTCTAGATCTAAGGAGTCAGAGCTACTCTTCCTTTCCTCAGATCAAATCTCATTACGTCCCATTCTCCAGGCGCTGTATAATCCAAATGGGTTTAGTGCTTCCCCATGAAAATTTATATGTAATAAAATATGTGACAGAACTATGTTAAAATCATTGATACCTGTTGACTGAAACAGGTGCAGTACTTAGGTATCATTATGGTTGAAACGTTTCACCTGCCCAACAGGCTTCTTCAGTCGAATCACCTCAAAATTACCTCTCACTTCTGTCTCCAGAAGTTATAATCGTTTGTATTCAACTAAAGAAACTTGTGTGTAGGCGAGAAGGTTCCAACAATAACAATAACCAAGTGTTGAATAAGTGTTTTAGAGGGAAATGGTATAAAATACTGATATGATGGAAACAAACACACACACACACACACACACACACAAATGCAGGATATTGAAATCCTTCACTGGCAGCACTTGTGATCTGGAAAAAGCGCATTGCGTGGGCAAAACGTTGCTGGTAAAGGATCTCCTTACACTGCATTTGTGCGCGTTTCCTACATATCATCAGTGCGTGTAGAAATCTATGTTGTTATGATATACAGATAGGTACACAAGCTACTGCCGTACACAACTAGCCCGCGCATTGGAGAGGGAAGCTTACCACGTTGTTTCAATCCGAGTTGTACCATTTACGAAGTCACACTGACTCTGTAAATGGTCCAAGCCAGGCCGAAACGTCGTCGTGAGCTCCTCTCTCCTATGTACGGGTTGTGTATTGTTCCAGTCATGGTATTGTTCTTTCTACTGCCTCACTGTGATAAACTGTATTATAAAATAATACAATCATCACAAGTCTGCATAACAAATACAAAGTCACCAAATAAATAGGCAACTTGGCTCATACCTTTAATTTTGATATACCTTTGATGAGTTTCAAGAGTCTTTCCAGTCCCGGAGCCCGACCATGGGCCAGGCTCATCCAAAAACACCACACAAATTAAAACGCTATTACAGCTACTACACAGACGAGACACGAGACCAAGACACAAGAGTTGAGCAACAACAATAGTTTTGAGAGAGAAGATTAAGACATGTCCAACAGTTGGGTATCTTTACTGCTGAAACGTTTCGCCTACACAGTAGGCTTCTTCAGTCAAATACAAAGGGAGCAGTACTGATGAAATGAAGATGACGTAATCAGTCCATCAACCTTGTAGAAAAAGTATTTGAGGTGGTCAGTCCCAACTGTCGCACGTGTGTCTTAATCTTCATCCTGTCGGTATTTTATATAATTTTCAACAGTCTTGAGACTGTCAAACACGAGGCAACGTAAGATAACTGAATGTAAGGTGATGCTCAAGATATATTTCCCGCTTGAGGAACATACGTAGCTGTTGACACTTGTATACAAACCGGACATTATTAGATGTGTCCTTTGTTTTGAAAGATGATATTCCGTTGCTGTGAGTTCTTTCGTTTATTCAGGGTTGTGGGAGGGTGATTCCAGGCAGCTGCAGTAGACTAAGTGAAGTGAGGAGAATCACAGACAAATATACTAATTACAAATTAAAAATACTTCATGTTAAGTGGTCAACTCGTGTGGGTCACTCAGCGCAAGACGTGAGTGGAGGTTTGATCCTGGGTCTGCTGAGCGCCAGGCAGAAGGGCTTCCTATATATATACTCATCTCACGTAATAACACAGTGTGTGAGGACTGTCTGCTCAGTTTTCATGCCAGGGGGAACTTAACTAGTTCCTTTTTGTAATAATGTTGGTAGAATTACCGACAATAACATTTAACAATCTCAGACATTAATAACTGGGATTGTTAAATGATGGTGGTTATTTTAACTTAGAGTTCATTAACACTTAAGATGTAATAATAACTTAGGTAAGGTTTCTCAGGAAACAGGACAAGTGTTTCCTGACGCGGATCTTAGTCAAATGAGGACCTGACACTGGAGCTTTTGGTTATCTGACCGAATCCTTCCACTGGCATACCGTTCCACCACTTTAAAAATCATAGTTATTACAATAATAAACAACTGCCAGTAAATAAACAGAAGGATGGACGGGAGGCTCGAACCGGGGTCCGTAAATTGACAGTCCTGCTCTAAGATTTATGTTCGTTGCTTTTATTTATTAATTTTATCTTAGTTTTTGCAGATTGTTGTATATTTTTTTATGGTTGTGAGCGCTGAGTGATCTATAAAGTCAGAGAGTTCTGTAAATGTCTCTACTACTTCTAATTTCAAAGTTAAAAATTTATTGCTCCATATATTAACGCGCATTTTAAAAAATTTCTGCCTTCAAGATTCTGACTGGGTCCTCATATCAGAGGAAACTTGGCAAGCTCCTCCAGGCAGTTCCTAATTACCCAGGCTGTGGTGGCCTGACTGATAAGGCCATCAGCCAGGACGCTGGTCCAGAACATGGGCGTAGGGGCAATGGCCATCCTCAGAACCATCAACAGTTAGCAGGAAGACGTCTCACATGGTGCTCTAGGGAGTACATAGACAACAATCACGATTCACTCTGTGGAGAAATTTTCTCCAGGAGGGGGGTATCAGCCCCCTTCAGCCCCTTTCAGCCCTGAGGGGCCCAGCCCTCTCAGAAGGGGCAAGCATCTTGTTTACTGCTACAGCAAGTAGTTGATCCCAGATGCAGTACCAGTATACGACGTGGTCAAGCGACCGACGCTCCTTGCAAAGTCCAGTGTTGCAAAGTGTAGTTTAATAAAAGACAGTCCATCTCTTACCTTAGCAGGACAATTAAGGAAAATCCTGCTCCCACTTTATTACCATGGTAAAGATAGTGTACATTGTTGTCTATGCTTAGGTCAGCAAGATTCAAGCATTCTGCTTTGCTTTATAATGGAAGTTTAGCAAGGAAGCAAAAAGTACTAGGTCAGCTTTTCCTTTATGTGCTAGGGGTAGTGACGGTGTAGGAGGCTGTGGCGTCTTCAGATTACATTGACACCGGAATAACCAACAAAGAACACTGATCCGTGTGTTAGTGTGTACAAAGTGTCTCAAAAAGACAATAAACACAGAGAAGAGTGTTCAGCTTCTCTACTAAACAGATGATGAATAAATGAACTAATGTTGATGAACAGTGTAACAACGAGTGTTCCGATCCAACAGTGTGTAGTGCGACATTCTTCAAAGAACATTATTCAACCAACTCAACGGATATCCGGTTCAAAGGACCAAACTTTTGAAAAATGGTATTTACAAGAAGAACAAAGACTGGAGGGATTGGATTAACATATTTTTACACTGAAATAACCCCTTAAGAAACAGGCAGAATGGCAGACAGTGCAAATATATACCCTAATGAAAGCAGGGATACAAAACAGGGTCCAAGGATTTGCAACATCCTCCTTTTAAGGATTTGCAGCATCTTCCTTTAGAGGATTTACCACATCCTCTTTTCAATCGAAACACTAAGACACCTGTCTTCAACGCTGAATTAGATAATTTGAAATCATTGGTGTTGAAGCTAGTTCTGGTGCCTACTACAACAGCCTGGGTGATCAAACTGTCAGATGCAGCCAGGGGTCGAGCTATCAGAGCTATAATAAATGATGACTTCAAGACGCAAACATTACCTCTGATATCTCCAATGTTTTATATCCCATCTCAGACCCCTCCATGTTTCCTTACCTTACACCACCTTATATTTCCTTATACCACCTTATTACCGCTTCATACTACCTCAGGATACCTCACACTTTCTTAACTTACAAGTGCATCATCTTTCCAGGCAAAAAATACTTGGGTGCACAAAGTTCCAAAACTCTGCATTTGCATAATCAAACTATCGCCACGACTTTATAATGGCGGAAAAAACACCTTTAAAGGTGTTTATATTCTATGAAACTGCCATAACATTATATTACCTAGAGCACCTCAGCGTTACCTGTGATTTATGTACCAAGATCGTGTTGGTGGACTGGACATGAATATAGCAGCAGACCAGACCAGCCAGCAGACAGACCAGACCAGCCAGCAGACAGACCAGACCAGCCAGCAGACAGACCAGACCAGCCAGCAGACAGACCAGACCAGCCAGCAGACAGACCAGGCCAGCCAGCAGACAGACCAGGCCAGCCAGCAGACAGACCAGACAAGCCGACAGACCGTCAAGTACCCCTCAGTACACTGTTATCACAATCTAGGGTCCATGCTGTTAACCAGATTGCCAAGTGACCCAACATACCAGTATTAGACACGACTTGATAAGTAAGACAGGAATGTAACAGTTAGGCATCTTTATTCAAAAACGTTCTGCCAACATAGTAGGCTTTAGTCGAATACAGAGGAAGCGGCAGAGATGTCAAGACGCTGTAATCAGTCCATCACCCTCGAAGACGTAGTTTTGAGGTGATCAGTCCCTCAATGTTCTTTAAAAAAATGTTCTTTAAAAACTCCATCAGATTAAGCATAATTAATTCCATTTAAATGTCAGATGTTTCTTAGTCACTCTGGTGATAACACTGTTCCTTGAAGTGGCAGGTCGGATGAACTCTGACCACAAGAAAGGTTATTAAAGATCTGGCAAGAGGCGGGTGTGTGGCTGTCCTCTTTCATTAGGGATATTAGTTATGAGACGATTTTCTGTAGACTGACAACAGGGCATGCACCTCACCCACAGCCACTCCTCCCGAACCTTTATGGGTTTATATAATTACCGAGGTGCCTGTAGGGACCTCGGTAAACTTTTAGAAGAGTCTTTTAACATTAATAATTTAATTTTTTTAATTGCTGCTGGTTATTTTAACTTGGTATGATAGAAACAAACCACAGTACGGGTGAGGTTGGAACCTATGGTAAGTGAGTCCTAAAACTTCATGCCAGTGCGTAAGACAGTGGGCC
>NC_091350.1:19365810-19495810 GCF_038502225.1 Cherax quadricarinatus | reverse complement strand
GGTAAGGTTTGTCAGGAAAGAGGACAAAGTGTTTCCTGACGTCGATCTCAGTCATGTGATGACTCGCATCTGAAGCTTTTGGTTATGTGATCGAGGCCTTCCTCTTATATACTGTATACAAATGAAGTGAAGCAGTGGTAGACGGAGTCACCAGTGGAAAAAGCAACTAGTGGAAGTAGGTTGTGCTTAAAGGTTAGACAAGTTTTGAAGAATTCCTTGCATCAAGATCCCAAGATGTTGCTGTGTCTGAAAATCGACAGGTTGATAAATGAGCGACTTGTGCAACACCTGGGTATCTTTATTCTGGAAACGTTCCGCCACTTCAGTCCAGTACAAAAAATAACAGTAAAAGGTGAGGAGTTTGAGATAATCAGTCCCTCAGCCTGGAGTAGATGTGTTCAGTCCTCCCTCCTCCACTCATACCTCCCTCCTCCTCTTTTACAATTCGTAACTTTACTCCAACGAGGAAAAAATTAGTTCCTCCGCTATGGAAGAAATTAAGAAATAACGCAGGGGAGAACATAAAACAAAATGAGAGAGAGAGAGAGAGAGAGAGAGAGAGAGAGAGAGAGAGAGAGAGAGAGAGAGAAGAATGTAAGGGATTTAGCAGTGATAATATGAGATCTTTCATTCAATGCTTTTAACACTGTTACTACCTGTGATTTACCTTTGATGAGTTTCGAGTTTTTCTATTCCTGCAGCCCGGCCCTGGGCCAGGCTTGTCTGGTTCATGCCTGGTCACCCAGGCTGTTGCTGCTGGCAGCCCGCTGGATAACATCTTGCTTGCAGTGCGGGCGAAACGTTTCATAATTAAAGATTCTTAGTGTTGCCCATGTGTCTCACTCTGCAAGGATGTGTTAAGTTAGTCTAACCTGATGACTCCTGTTATTTCTGCTTCTTGATACGAAGCCAAAAATTCTATTAGGCTTCTATTAGGCAATGTTGTCTTAACATTAGATTACTGCTAAGCAGAGCTTCTAAATCTGTTTCTCATTCTAAATGATTGAGATTTCCTTCATTTAACTTATAAGCATCATGGTTCTTTTCTTTTCCAAGATTAGAACCCTACATTTGTCTACATTAAACTGCATCTGCCACTTCTCCGACCACTGCATCAGTCTCTTCAGATCTTCCTGCAGCGCTCAAGTGTCCTCGTCAGAATTAATTAGACGGCGTATTTTGGTGTCATCGGCAAACTTGTTTATGTCGCTATTTATCCCCTCATCTATATCGTTTATGTAAATTGTGAAGAACTAAGGGCCCAACACTGACCCCTGTGGACAGTGACGCGTCCCCACTCTGATGTCTCCCCGTTCATGCAAACTGTTGCCTGTCAGCCACGCCTCTATCCAGGAAATAAAATTCCTTCCTATTCTGTGTGCCTCAACTTTACTCGACAATCTCCTGCATGGAACTCTGTCAAAGGTCTTTAAGAAGTACATGTACACAATATAGTATTCATCATAACTTACTGCGTCAAACAGCTTAGCGAAAAAGTTAATAAATTCGTGAGAGAGGAACGTCCTGTTGTAAAACCTCGCTGAGATTCATTGATCAATTTGTTTTTCAAGGTGGCGTCAAATTGCTTCAGCAACTATTGATTCCATTAATTTCCCACAATGGAGGTTAGGCTAATTGGTCAATTCGAAGTTAACGTCCTGTCTCCTACTTGGTAGATATAAATGTACCACATTTGCCATTTTCCACTTATCTGGCACTATGCTAGTTTGTAGTGATATGTGGAAACGAAGACTAGCTAATAGTTTGCTAAGCTCTTCTTTACATTCCTTTAAAACCCTTGAGAATTCTTCATCAGAGACCAGGGATTTATTTCCCTTTGGGAACCATGTCACGAGAGACTTTCATTGTGCATAATTTATTTTCGTCCTGATCTACATAACTATTTATTTCTGGAATTTCGCTAGTATCTTCCTAAGTAAAAACTGAGAGGAAATAAGTGTTGAAGATTGTACACATATCTTTACAGATAAATAAGACACATGTACAACAGTTGGGTACCTTAATTGTTGAAAAGTTTCGCCTAAACAGTAGGATGTTCAGTCAAATACGGAGGAGACGGCAAAGACGTAAAGCTGATTAGACGATATATATAATCAGTCTATCACCCTGGAAGACGTAGTTTTGAGTTGGTCAGTCCCGCAGGCTGAGGAACTGACTGCCTCAGCAGTTAGGTACCTTTATTCCGAACAATGATACCTAACTGCTATACATGTTTTACTTATCTGTTAGTGACAGTAAGCTGATCCAAGCAATTTATAAGTGGGCAAGTCTTCTCCCTAGTCTCACTCCTATATATCTGAAGGAAACCTTTTGGGTTGGACTTGGATTCACTTGCGACTTTAATTTCATATTTCCTTTTGGCTTTATTTATTCTTTTCTTGATTTCTCTAACTGAATATATAGCTTCCTTAAGTGTTCCTCTCCTCTTTTGACCTATGATACGTTTTAATCTATTGTTTATCCATTAAGGGCAATAATTTTTATCTAACTGCCTGGGCAGTTTGTACGGTGGAGTGAGAAATCTCATATTGGTAACTGTCTCCACCTACCTGGTCACCATGATAACCACCTGTTAGGTCACAACAGCCGATTCCACCTAGATATTTCCTCTGCCTTACAGAATCAGTTGCACACAATTCAGGGACGTTGATTTAATTACCGTTATTAAGGTAATTCCATGATATACTGAAACTGAGTGATTTGTGATTGCTTTACCCAAGCTCATCATTAACCTCAAGATTATTAATTAATGATTCCTTGTAAACAAGAACCAAATCGACCAGGTCATTATCTCTAATTGGTTCTGTCACACTATTTTAAAAAAGCAATCCTGGATCGTATCAACTAAGTCGCTAAACTTAAGATTTCCTGTCAAATTGCTCCAATCAATTTGGCTAAAGTTAAAAATCATCCATTTACAAAAATTATTATCTATATCCCATAGTAATATCCTCCTATGGAGGTTTACAGTGTTTCCTATCTCCGTTATAGGGTCCGTAATTCACACCCAGGATTAGTTTTTCACGTCTCTCGAGAAACTTTAGCCAAATTGACTGTGTCTGTCGCTTCCACTTTTATATCTTGTTTAATGCAGCATTTTAAACTATCTCTGACATACACCGCCACTCACTTATGCACTGTTGTCTTGGCTTCAGATTACTGCCAACCAGAGCTAAATCTTTTCTCGCATTCTAAATGATTGAAATCTACATTATTTACTCTATAAATACCACGGTTATCTTCTTTTTCCCAGGATCAGAACCATACATTTGTTTACATTAAAACTCATCTGTCAATTCTCTGAATTGCCTGTAAAGATCTTCCAGCGCTCTAGAGTAATTATCAGAATTCATCTGACGCAGTATTTTAGTGCCATCGACTAACTTGCTTATGTCACTATTTATTCTCGTTATGTATGTCGTTTGAGTGATAACGAGTTTTGAGTGATGTCTGGAATGACTCGAAACCTAGGGAGCTTTACCTTTGCTAACAATACCTAACCAAAACACAGCAACCACGACATATTCTGTTGGTATTTCCCTTCAATTCTGAAGAGAGCTTGCAACTTTACAGTGAGAGTTGAATATTAGTGTATTATTGCTATTCATTTTCGGTATTCTCCACCGTGTGCCGAACACCATCTGTTGTAGAGAGCAACTCTACAACCTCACACTGCTACACCACACACAACCTCACACTGCTTCACCACACACAACCTCACACTGCTACACCACACACAACCTCACATTGCTACACCACACACAACCTCACACTGCTACACTACACACAACCTCACACTGCTACACCACACACAACCTCACATTGCTACACCACACACAACCTCACACTGCTACACTACACACAACCTCACACTGCTACACCACACACAACCTCACATTGCTACACCACACACAACCTCACACTGCTACACTACACACAACCTCACACTGCTACACCACACACAACCTCACACTACTACACCACACACAACCTCACACTGCTACACTACACACAACCTCACACTGCTACACCACACACAACCTCACATTGCTTTACTACACACAACCTCACACTGCTACATCACACAACCTCACACTGCTACGCCACACAACCTCACACTGCTACACTAAACACAACCTCACAATGCTTTACCCCACACAACCTCACACTGCTACACCACACACAACCTCACACTGCTACACTAAACACAACCTCAGAATGCTTTACCACACACAACCTCACATTGCTACAACACAACCTCACATTGCTACACCACAAACAACCTCACAATGCTTTACCACACACAACCTCACACTGCTACACCACACACAACCTCACACTGCTACATCACACACAACCTCACATTGCTACAACACAACCTCACATTGCTACACAACACACAACCTCACACTGCTACACCACATACAACCTCACACTGCTACACCACATACAACCTCACACTGCTACACCACACACAACCTCACACTGCTACACCACACACAACCTCACACTGCTACACCACACACAACCTCACACTGCTACATCACACACAACCTCACATTGCTACAACACAACCTCACATTGCTACACAACACACAACCTCACACTGCTACACCACACACAACTTCACACTGCTACACCACACACAACCTCACACTGCTACACCACACACAACCTCACACTGCTACACCACACACAACCTCACACTGCTACACTACACACAACCTCACACTGCTACACCACATACAACCTCACATTGCTACACAACACACAACCTCACACTGCTACACCACACACAACCTCACACTGCTACACTACACACAACCTCACACTGCTACACCACACACAACCTCACACTGCTACACTACACACAACCTCACACTGCTACATCACACACAACCTCACACTGCTACACCACACACAACCTCACACTGCTACATCACACACAACCTCACACTGCTACACCACACACAACCTCACACTGCTACACCACACACAACCTCACACTGCTACACCACACACAACCTCACACTGCTACACCACACACAACCTCACACTGCTACACCACACACAACCTCACACTGCTACACCACACACAACCTCACACTGCTACACCACACACAACCTCACACTGCTACACCACACACAACCTCACACTGCTACACTAAACACATCTCTTCAGTAGTAAACTACATCCTACTCACAATTAGATCACCTAAATTCCCATTATTGTGTGGTGCGCGAGATGTGACCAACACAGCCACGTACGTACCTGCGTCAGACATAAGGAAAGTCTTGTTAGAATAAGTCAGTATTTAAGTGTCTGTGTTACAGGGCTATAAAATTTATTAGATAAATAACTCTTAAAGTCTAAGTGTTGAACTATGTAATAAAAATTCTTACAGAAGTAAATAATGTGACCGATCAGAGAACGGTTCTCGCCTACCGTCGAGATACATGGTGTAAAATACCCACACAATGCGCTTAATCAAGTCACAAACTTTTGTGACTTAAAGCCAGCGGTATGTTTGAAACGTAGTCAATAAAAGATAGCAATATACTGCATTTGTCTATTTTTCCCTCACCTATCGCCAGGGAATGGTCATGGCCCGGGCCGCGGGGGCGTTGACCCCCCTCAAAACCCTCCAGGTAAGGCAGGGTCGCTATACTCTCTAGACTCGTCTGGGAGCTTATAGGGTCAGGTTCCTTGCGAAGTTTGAAATCCTCCAGCGTTTAATACACTAACATTATTTCCCAGCAGCGGGTTCTCTCCCTAGCGACACTCCACTCTCGTAAAACCTATTCTTCTTACTCTATCCCATCTTCAAGGCTCACCTCCCAAAAAGGATATTTTGTTCACATAAAAGAAAACCCAACTGGTCACAGACCAGACCCCATAAATTGTTCAAGAAATATATCAGAAATAAGAACTAACAAATACGCAGGACAGTGTGTGCTGAATATAAGCAAAAGTCTGTAAGATTTACCTGTCATCTTACATGTTCTTATGATAGAGGAGACTAACAATCCTGGTAGAACGTAAAACACTTAACCCTGAAGATCTGTCGTTATGGGTTACGAGAGTTTTTCTACTCTTGCAGCCCGGCCCTGTGCCTGGCTCGTCTGGTGCTTGCCTGGTCAACCAGGCTGTTGCTGTCAGCGCCCTGTTGGCCCACATTACTAAAAGTAGCAAGAATGTTGCTACCATCAATGTGGATGGAAGCATACGGGTGTGTTATTCGATATTAGTGACCATGGGAGGGAGTTGAGGAGTTTGAGGTAATCAGTCCCTCAGTCTGAACACAATAACTCCAGGATGAGGGACTGATTACCTCAAACTCCTCATCATCCACAGTTCTTTCCTGTACTGAACTGAAGAAGCCACTGGCTGGCGAAACTTTTCCGTAATAAAGACTCCCAAATATTGCATAATTGTCTCACTCTTCAATTTGTGGGTTTTCTAAAACATTTACATCCACACGGCCTACCAGGCCTACATGGGCCTTGGTGCAAAAATCAGTTTGTATATTATTCAGAGACGAAATTTCACACCGAATAAATATACACTCACCGTTCAATGTTTATTGGTTTGGGCATAACGTAAATGAATTAATGTCGCCACTGTAATTCAGATAATAATATGGCAACTGAGGCAGCTGGAATGTGTATGTAACAGAGATATATTACCGCCATGGAATCTCCCATGAGCAACGAAAATTAAAATACTCGGCCCAGTTATATTCGAATTTACATATAACACAGATTGCATGGTAAAAGACCAGTATGGATATATACAGCGCAACACGTGGTGGAAGGCTAGCTTGGATATATATAATATAATACATGATAGAAGGCTATCCTGGATTCGTACAACCCTACATGATAGAAGGCTATCCTGGATTCGTACAACCCTACATGATAGAAGGCTATCCTGGATTCGTACAACCCTACATGATAGAAGGCTATCCTGGATTCGTACAACCTGGATTCGTACAACCCTACATGATACAAGGCTATCCTGGATTCGTACAACCCTATGGTAGAAGGCTATCCTGGATTCGTACAACCGTACGTGATAGAATGTTATCCTGGATTCGTACAACCCTACATGATAGAAGGCTATCCTGGATTCGTACAACCCTACATGATAGAATGCTATCCTGGATTCGTACAACCCTACATGATATGGTAGAAGGCTATCCTGGATTCGTACAACCCTACGTGATAGAATGTTATCCTGGATTCGTACAACCCTACATGATAGAATGCTATCCTGGATTCGTACAACCCTACATGATAGAATGCTATCCTGGATTCGTACAACCCTACATGATAGAAGGCTATCCTGGATTCGTACAACCCTACATGATAGAAGGCTATCCTGGATTCGTACAACCCTACATGATAGAAGGCTATCCTGGATTCGTACAACCCTACATGATAGAAGGCTATCCTGGATTCGTACAACCCTACATGATAGAAGGCTATCCTGGATTCGATAGAAGGCTATCCTGGATTCGTACAACCCTACATGATAGAAGGCTATCCTGGATTCGTACAACCCTACGTGATAGAATGTTATCCTGGATTCGTACAACCCTACATGATAGAATGCTATCCTGGATTCGTACAACCCTACATGATAGAATGCTATCCTGGATTGATAGAAGGCTATCCTGGATTCGTACAACCCCCTACTGGATGATACATGATAGGCTATCCTGGATTCGTACAACCCTACATGATAGAAGGCTATCCTGGATTCGTACAACCTTACATGATAGAAGGCTATCCTGGATTCGTACAACCCTACATGATAGAAGGCTATCCTGGACTCGTACAACACACAGTAGAAGCCTAGCCTGGTCAAATACAACACAACATGGTAGAAGCCTAGCCGTACAACCCTACGTGATAGAAGGCTATCCTGGATTCGTACAACCCTACATGATAGAAGGCTATCCTGGACTCGTACAACACACAGTAGAAGCCTAGCCTGGTCAAATACAACACAACATGGTAGAAGCCTAGCCTGGTCAAATACAACACAACATGGTAGAAGGCTAGCCTGGTCAAATACAACACATGGTAGAAGGCTAGCCTGGTCAAATACATCACAACATGGTAGAAGGCTAGCCTGGTCAAATACATCACAACATGGTAGAAGGCTAGCCTGGTCAAATACAACACAACATGGTAGAAGGCTAGCCTGGTCAAATACATCACAACATGGTAGAAGGCTAGCCTGGTCAAATACAACACAACATGGTAGAAGGCTAGCCTGGTCAAATACAACACAACATGGTAGAAGGCTAGCCTGGTCACACATGGCAGAGACTACTAGCCTTGCCACATACAGTACAGCTAGCGCAGCGTGTCATAACCGAGCTTGTTGAGCCTGAATCCATCAGACTTCAGCCGAGTTTTAGCTTCTAAACAATGTAAACAAACACAAATTAATTTGTAATCTAAAGCCACATACTGACAACAAAATGTGTAAGCGATCACTCTGTTTCTTCTCGTATTCCTTACTTTCCCAATTTATCCTCTCCATTTACTTATTTCTCTATTTCCTCTCCTTTGCCTTACCGTTTCTTTTATTCCTCTCCCGTTAGCCTTGTCATTCTCTTGACACAACGGGGAGGCTAGGCGTTCTTCGCCGTCTCCGGACTGGCACCTTGGTGCCATCTGTTCCTATTTCCCCAACAGTTTCTAAGTTCATTCTGAGTGAGAGTTGGTTCGTGCTACTCGCGAGAGTTCTATTTGGAAGAGGGGAAATGGGATCTCACAGAACAGTATTTTGAGCATTATATGGTGTTCAAGCCTCACTGTATAAGATGAGAGGGTCTGAGAAGGCCCTCTCAACAATTTTAAGTGGCAGTGAACGACATGGGATGGGACGCCCCTCACGACTACCGGTTTTCCACTTGAAAGACGGTGGCTTTTGAATATCCGTGGTATATAATACCGACAAAATGATGAATTAGATACATGTGCAGCATCTGGGTATCTACCATCTAAACATAGCAAAGACATAGTAAAGATACCCAAATGTTGCACATATGTTGCTCATTGTACTCGGTCATGGGTTCAAAAAGCCTGCTGATAGTGGGCTACTCCAGTGTGGTCCTTCTCCATAAGCAGCAGGTGACAATTTCTGGAAATATTTGATCGCTGCCTAATGTGGGTGGCCACTCAAACACAGATGCTTCAAGAGGACACACTTTGCGAGATCTAGACATTCTTAACGTGCTCTCCGCTGTACCTGGGGCGGGTCGTTGGACAATGCTCTGCCTATCCTGTGCTATTCCATTATAGAGTATGGCTGCAGAGCTGCTCCTCTGCCAGCTCTTCCCCGCTGTGTTACTGAACCCTGGTTGCCACCTCGGGGTTCGGCTTTGCACGAATGCATTCCATACTTTCCGGAGAGTATGTTGAGTCTGGCGAGCTGCCTTTCCCGTGAGCTCGGCCTCCACTACCTGTTTTGGATTCGGTGTTCTCCTGGCAACATGGCTTTTACGAGGCTTCCTTTGTCGTTTAGCCTTCTGATATAAGCAGCCCCCTTTTTCTGGATTGTGGCCTCGATGTTTTTGCGGTCAGAAGGAGTTGACTTCTCCCCCCTGCTCTCTTTGGACGGTGCCTCGTGTTCGTCTTTTTAGGCAGAGGATGCTGACCTTTAAGTGTCGAGCCCTTGTGAGAACCTTGTCTAATTTCTTGAAGCGTGATTTGGCGCATGCTTTAAGGAAAAACCATAGAGTGAGGTTGATGTTGCCGGCGAGGAATGTTATTGTGCACAACTACCACTGTAAAGTTCTATATATTCCTCGCTGCTCGTGTCCTGATGGATGGCTTAGGTGGATCTCGGTTCACTGTGGATTCAGATTCCCAGAGTCCCTCAGGCTGAGGGAATGACAACCTCAAATCTACGACTTCAAGAGTGATGGACTGATCACATCGTCTTCACATCTCTACGGTTCCTGCATACTTTTTGTACTCGACTGAAGAAGCCTACTGTGTAGGCGAAACGCTTCGAAATAAAGTTGCCTAACTGTTGCCTTTTTTTTTTTTTTTTTACCAACCTGTCGGTATTGTATACCATTTTGATGTTCATCTACTTCCTGTATCACCTCCCTCTTTCCCCTTTCCACCACCACCTCCTTCCACTTCCTCATCTCTGTCCCTCTTCCACCTCCCCCTCCCTCTTCCTCCTACCCTCCTCATCTCTCTTACCCTCCTCCTCCTCCCTCTTAGTAACTCATAATTCTCCTCACACTGCCAGTTAGACTCAACAACAATTGTTTTTATCCTTCATTAACCTTAACATTTTACTCTTCATCTTTACTTCCATTATTCATCTTCCTCTCTGTCAATAACCGTCTGAGAAATCTTTATTGACATTGACGACATTTCGCCCTGACAATGGGCAGCCCTCACAATGGGTGAAACGTCGGCAATAGAGGATCTCATTAAAATATATTTGCCAGTCTCTCTCAAACATGTATTTATACCATTTCTCTCCGAGAAATGGTATAAATACATGTACAGTTATTAAAGGAAACGTTTCGCCAAGAGTGACTTCATCAGTCTTAGACACTTACCCAACATTTGCTGGGTAATCACAACATTCTTCAGTCATAATACAAAGTCATTGCAATTATTATTATTTATTAACACACTGGCCGATTCCCACCAAGGCAGGGTGGCCCGAAAAAAGAAAAACTTTCACCATCATTCACTCCATCACTGTCTTGCCAGAAGGGTGCTTTACACTACAGTTTTTAAACTGCAACATTAACACCCCTCCTTCAGAGTGCAGGCACTGTACTTCCCATCTCCAGGACTCAAGTATGGCCTGCCGGTTTCCCTGAACCCCTTCATAAATGTTACTTTGTTCACACTCCAACAGCACGTCAAGTATTAAAAACCATTTGTCTCCATTCACTCCTATCAAACACGCTCACGCATGCCTGCTGGAAGTCCAAGCCCCTCGCACACAAAACCTCCTTTACCCCCTCCCTCCAACCTTTCCTAGGCCGACCCCTACCCCGCCTTCCTTCCACTACAGACTGATACACTCTTGAAGTCATTCTGTTTCGCTCCATTCTCTCTACATGTCCGAACCACCTCAACAACCCTTCCTCAGCCCTCTGGACAACAGTTTTGGTAATCCCGCACCTCCTCCTAACTTCCAAACTACGAATTCTCTGCATTATATTCACACCACACATTGCCCTCAGACATGACATCTCCACTGCCTCCAGCCTTCTCCTCGCTGCAACATTCATCACCCACGCTTCACACCCATATAAGAGCGTTGGTAAAACTATACTCTCATACATTCCCCTCTTTGCCTCCAAGGACAAAGTTCTTTGTCTCCACAGACTCCTAAGTGCACCACTCACTTTTTTTCCCTCATCAATTCTATGATTCACCTCATCTTTCATAGACCCATCCGCTGACACGTCCACTCCCAAATATCTGAATACGTTCACCTCCTCCATACTCTCTCCCTCCAATCCGATATTCAATCTTTCATCACCTTATCTTTTTGTTATCCTCATAACCTTACTCTTTCCTGTATTCACCTTTAATTTTCTTCTTTTGCACACCCTACCAAATTCATCCACCAATCTCTGCAACTTCTCTTCAGAATCTCCCAAGAGCACAGTGTCATCAGCAAAGAGCAGCTGTGACAACTCCCACTTTGTGTGTGATTCTTTATCTTTTAACTCCACGCCTCTTGCCAAGACCCTCGCATTTACTTCTCTTACAACCCCATCTATAAATATATTAACCACGGTGACATCACACATCCTTGTCTAAGGCCTACTTTTACTGGGAAAAAAATTCCCTCTTTCCTACATACTCTAACTTGAGCCTCACTATCCTCGTAAAAACTCTTCACTGCTTTCAGTAACCTACCTACCTACACCATACACTTGCAACATCTGCCACATTGCCCCCCTATCCACCCTGTCATACGCCTTTTCCAAATCCATAAATGCCACAAAGACCTCTTTAGCCTTATCTAAATACTGTTCACTTATATGTTTCACTGTAAACACCTGGTCCACACACCCCCTACCTTTCCTACAGCCTCCTTGTTCATCTGCTATCCTATTCTCCGTCTAACTCTTAATTCTTTCAATTATAACTCTACCATACACTTTACCAGGTATACTCAACAGACTTATCCCCCTATAATTTTTGCACTCTCTTTTATCCCCTTTGCCTTTATACCAAGGAACTATGCATGCTCTCTGTCAATCCCTAGGTACCTTACCCTCTTCCATACATTTATTAAATAATTGCACCAACCACTCCAAAACTATATCCACACCTGCTTTTAACATTTCTATCTTTATCCCATCAATCCCGGCTGCCTTACCCCCTTTCATTTTACCTACTGCCTCACGAACTTCCCCCACACTCACAACTGGCTCTTCCTCACTCCTACAAGATGTTATTCCTCCTTGCCCTATACACGAAATCACAGCTTCCCTATCTTCATCAACATTTAACAATTCCTCAAAATATTCCCTCCATCTTCCAATACCTCTAACTCTCCATTTAATAACTCTCCTCTCCTATTTTTAACTGACAAATCCATTTGTTCTCTAGGCTTTCTTAACTTGTTAATCTCACTCCAAAACTTTTTCATATTTTCAACAAAATTTGTTGATAACATCTCACCCACTCTCTCATTTGCTCTCTTTTTACATTGCTTCACCACTCTCTTAACCTCTCTCTTTTTCTCCATATACTCTTCCCTCCTTGCATCACTTCTACTTTGTAAAAACTTCTCATATGCTAACTTTTTCTCCCTTACTACTCTCTTTACATCATCATTCCACCAATCGCTCCTCTTCCCTCCTGCACCCACTTTCCTGTAACCACAAACTTCTGCTGAACACTCTAACACTACATTTTTAAACCTACCCCATACCTCTTCGACCCCATTGCCTATGCTCTCATTAGCCCATCTATCCTCCAATAGCTGTTTATATCTTACCCTAACTGCCCCCTCTTTTAGTTTATAAACCTTCACCTCTCTCTTCCCTGATGCTTCTATTCTCCTTGTATCCTTTTACTCTCAGTGTAGCTACAACTAGAAAGTGATCTGATATATCTGTGGCCCCTCTATAAACATGTACATCCTGAAGTCTACTCAACACTCTTTTTATCTACCAATACATAATCCAACAAACTACTGTCATTTCGCCCTACATCATATCTTGTATACTTATGTATCCTCTTTTTCTTAAAATATGTATTACCTATAACTAAACCCCTTTCTATACAAAGTTCAATCAAAGGGCTCCCATTATCATTTACACCTGGCACCCCAAACTTACCTACCACACCCTCTCTAAAAGTTTCTCCTACTTTAGCATTCAGGTCCCCTACCACAATTACTCTCTCACTTGGTTCAAAGGCTCCTATACATTCACTTAACATCTCCCAAAATCTTTCTCTCTCCTCTGCATTCCTCTCTTCTCCAGGTGCATACACGCTTATTATGACCCACTTCTCGCATCCAACCTTTACTTTAATCCACATAATTCTTGAATTTACACATTCATATTCTCTTTTCTCCTTCCATAACTGATCATTTAACATTACTGCTACCCCTTCCTTTGCTCTAACTCTCTCAGATACTCCAGATTTAATCCCATTTATTTCCCCCCACTGAAACTCTCCTACCCCCTTCAGCTTTGTTTCGCTTAGGGCCAGGACATCCAACTTCTTTTCATTCATAACATCAGCAATCATCTGTTTCTTGTCATCCACACTACATCCACGCACATTTAAGCATCCCAGTTTTATAAAGTTTTTCTTCTTCTCTTTTTTAGTAAATGTCTACAGGAGAAGGGGTTACTAGCCCATTGCTCCCGGCATTTTAGTCGCCTCATACGACACGCATGGCTTACGGAGGAAAGATTCTTTTCCACTTGCCCATGGACAATAGAAGAAATAAAGAAGAACAAGAGCTATTTAGAAAAAGGAGAAAACCTAGATGTATGTATATATATATGCATGTGCGTGTCTGTGAAGTGTGACCAAAGTGTAAGTAGGAGTAGCAAGATATCCCTGTTATCTAGCGTGTTTATGAGACAGAAAAAGAAACCAGCAATCCTACCATCATGCAAAACAGTTACAGGTTTCTGTTTCACAGTCATCTGGCAGGACGGTAGTACTTCCCTGGGTGGTTGTCTACCATCCTACTACCTAATTAGTCCTGTATATTCACATCTCTTTTGATTTGAAAATATTTCAATTTATTTTCATTTGCCGGTAAAGTTAAACGTATTTTTTTCACCATGGAAAAAAGACTAAACTTCTTCAAACTGTTTAAACTGGAGAAGTGAAATATATTTTTTAAAGTTAAAAAAGGAATTGAGTTTAAAAAGTTTTGGGTTGGTTTTAAGAGAAGGTGAGATGAGTTAAGTGTTAGCAAGAACTGAGAGAATAATGAGTGGAGTTAACTCAGGGAGGTGTGTGTGTGTGTGTGTGTGTGTACTCGCCTAATTGTACTCACCTAATTGTGGTTGCAGGGGTCGAGACTCATCTGGCCCCCGCCTCTTCACTGATCGCTACTAGGTCCTCTCCCTCTCTGCTTCCTGAGCTTTGTCATACCTCTTCTTAAAACTATGTATAGTTCCTGCCTCCACTACTTCACCTGCTAGGCTATTCCACTTCCTGACGACTCTGACTGAAGAAATACTTACTAACGTCCCTGTGAGTCTTCAGCTTCCAGTTGTGACCCCTTGTCCCTGTGTCCCCTCTCTGGAACATCCTATCTCTGTCCACCTTGTCTATTCCCCGCAGAATCTTGTATGTCGTTATCATGTCTCCCCTGACCCTTCTGTCTTCCAGTGTCGTCAGTCCGATTTCCCTCAACCTTTCCTCGTACGACATTCCCCTGAGCTCTGGGACTAGCCTTGTTGCAAACCTTTGTACTTTCTCTAACTTCTTGACGTGCTTGACCAGGTGTGGGTTCCAGACTGGTGCTGCATACTCCAGTATGGGCCTAACATACACAGTGTACAGTGTCTTGAACGATTCCTTAAGGTATCGGAACGCTATTCTCAGGTTTGCTAGGCTCCCGTATGCTGCAGCAGTTATTTGGTTGATGTGTGCCTCCGGTGACGTGCTCGGTGTTATGGTCACCCCAAGGTCTTTCTCCCTGAGTGAGGTCTGTAGTCTTTGTCCACCTAGCCTATACTCTGTCTGCGGTCTTCTTTGCCCCTCCCCAATCTTCATGACTTTGCATTTGGCAGGGTTGAATTTGAGAAGCCAGTTTCCGGACCACATGTCCAGCCTGTCCAGGTCTCTTTGCAGTCCTGCCTCATCCTCATCCGATTTAATTCTTCTCATCAGCTTCACATCATCTGCGGGTAGGGACACTTCAGAATCTATTCCTTCCATCATGCCGTTCGCATATATCAAAAATAGCACTGGTCCTAGAACTGACCCCTGTGGGACCCCGCTCGTCACAGGCGCCCACTGTGATACCTCTTCAAGTACCATGACTCGTTGTTGCCTCTCTGTCAGGTGTGTGTGTGTGTGTGTGTGTGTGTGTGTGTGTGTGTGTGTGTGTGTTTTATGAACCTGGAGCTTCACATGTCATATTTATACAGAACAGCCTGGCTGATCAGGCGCTTACCACTGAATCCCGTAATACTACCACTACTACTACCACCACCACCACTACGACAACCAACTACCACCAGCAACAACACGATAACCACCAACCAGCGAAACCACCATTAACAATCACAACTACCACCCACTACCACCACCCCCGACAACCCCACGCAGCCTCGTCACCAAAAATAACAACCCAGACATTGCGTTAATTCCCAAAATCTTATTCCAAGGGTACCCAAATTTTGGTTAACCAACTGCTGCTGCCCCATGCCCATTCTATTCTGCCTCCCAAAATCATGTTTTCACCGCAATAAAAACCAACATACAAAAATCCAGGCAGCATAATTGTAAAATTAATTCTTGTTAAGCAATAATTAAATCCGATAGAACAGTTCCACGCTTCAATTTATTGACGGTGTGTGTAACCTGGCTGAGTGCTGACCTTGTAACCTGGCTGAGTGCTGACCTTGTAACCTGGCTGAGTGCTGACCTTGTAACCTGGCTGAGTGCTGACCTTGTAACCTGGCTGAGTGCTGATCTTGTAACCTGGCTGAGTGCTGACCTTGTAACCTGGCTGAGTGCTGACCTTGTAACCTGGCTGAGTGCTGACCTTGTAACCTGGCTGAGTGCTGACCTTGTAACCTGGCTGAGTGCTGACCTTGTAACCTGGCTGAGTGCTGACCTTGTAACCTGGCTGAGTGCTGACCTTGTAACCTGGCTGAGTGCTGACCTTGTAACCTGGCTGAGTGCTGACCTTGTAACCTGGCTGAGTGCTGACCTTGTAACCTGGCTGAGTGCTGACCTTGTAACCTGGCTGAGTGCTGACCTTGTAACCTGGCTGAGTGCTGACCTTGTAACCTGGCTGAGTGCTGACCTTGTAACCTGGCTGAGTGCTGACCTTGTAACCTGGCTGAGTGCTGACCTTGTAACCTGGCTGAGTGCTGACCTTGTAACCTGGCTGAGTGCTGACCTTGTAACCTGGCTGAGTGCTGACCTTGTAACCTGGCTGAGTGCTGACCTTGTAACCTGGCTGAGTGCTGATCTTGTAACCTGGCTGAGTGCTGACCTTGTAACCTGGCTGAGTGCTGACCTTGTAACCTGGCTGAGTGCTGACCTTGTAACCTGGCTGAGTGCTGACCTTGTAACCTGGCTGAGTGCTGACCTTGTAACCTGGCTGAGTGCTGACCTTGTAACCTGGCTGAGTGCTGACCTTGTAACCTGGCTGAGTGCTGATCTTGTAACCTGGCTGAGTGCTGACCTTGTAACCTGGCTGAGTGCTGATCTTGTAACCTGGCTGAATGTTGGCCTTGTAACCTGACTGACTGCTGACTTTGTAACCTGGCTGACTGCTGGCCTTGTAACCTGGCTGACTGCTGACCTTGTAACCTGGCTGACTGTTGAATTTGTAACCTGGCTGACTGTTGACCTTGTAACCTGGCTGACTGTTGACCTTGTAACCTGGTTGACTGTTGACCTTGTAACCTGGTTGACTGTTGACCTTGTAACCTGGTTGACTATTGAACTTGTAAAAGAGCTGACTATTCCCCTGGTAACCTGGTTGACTGCTGACCTTGTAACCTGGTTGACTGTTGACCTTGTAACCTGGTTGACTGTTGACCTTGTAACCTGGCTGACTGTTGACCTTGTAACCTGACTGACTGTTGACCTTGTAACCTGGCTGACTGATGACCTGATAACCTGGTTGACTGTTGACCTTGTAACCTGGCTGACTGTTGACCTGATAACCAGGCTGACTGTTGACCTTGTAACCTGGCTGACTGTTGGCCTTTTAACCTGGTTGACTGTTGACCTTGTAAAAGAGCTGACTGTTCCCCTGGTAACCTGGTTGACTGCTGATCTTGTAACCTGGCTGACTGTTGACCTGATAACCTGGCTGACTGTTGACCTGATAACCTGGCTGACTGTTGACCTTGTAACCTGGCTGAATGCTGGCCTTGTAACCTGGTTGACTGTTGACCTTGTAACCTGGCTGACTGATTGACTCTTCACCTTGTAACCAGGCTGACTCTTCACCTTGTAACCAGGCTGATTCTTCACCTTGTAACCAGGCTGATTCTTCACCTTGTAACCAGGCTGATTCTTCACCTTGTAACCAGGCTGATTCTTCACCTTGTAACCAGGCTGACTCTTCACCTTGTAACCAGGCTGACTCTTCACCTTGTAACCAGGCTGACTCTTCACCTTGTAACCAGGCTGACTCTTCACCTTATAACCCTATAATCCGATGTTTCTTCGGACAATGTTTCTGAACAAGTTCAAAACGTTTTTCAACCTCTGCTTCATTGTACTCCAAAAATGTTTGACTAATTCAAAATGATTTTGAACCTCTGACTGTCTCTAATATTATATACTGACTGATAGACGACACTGGTGTTACGGACGACCAAATATTCTTGTTTTACCTGGAGGTTACCTGGAGGTTATTCCGGGGATCAACGCCCCCGCGGCCTGGTCCATGACCAGGCCTCCCGATGGATCAGGGCCTGATCAACTAGGCTGTTACTGCTGGCCGCACGCAGTCCAACGTACGAGCCACAGCCCGGCTGATCCGGCACTGGCTTTAGGTATCTGTCCAGCTCTCTCTTGAAGGCAGCCAGGGGTTTATTGGCAATTCCCCTAATGCTTGATGGGAGGCTGTTGAACAGTTTTGGGCCCCGGACACTTATGGTGTTTTCTCTTAGTGTACCAATGGCGCCCCTACTTTTTATTGGGGGCATTTTGCATCGCCTGCCCAGTCTTTTATTTTCGTAGGGAGTGATTTCTGTGTGCAGATTTGGGACCATTCCTTCCAAGATTTTCCAAGTGTAGATTATGATATATCTCTCCCTCCTGCGTTCCAACGAGTACAAGTCAAGTGCTTCCAAGCGTTCCCAGTAGTTAAGGTGCTTGACAGAACTTATACGTGCAGTAAAGGATCTCTGTACACTCTCCAGATCTGCGATTTCACCTGCTTTGAATGGAGATGTTAATGTACAGCAGTATTCCATATAAAATATTTGATAATAAGCATAACTATATTGTTGAAAGGGGTGGAGGGGTAAGCCAGCGGAAGGCATCGTCAGATGACCAAAAGCTCCAGCTGAGGGTTATCATATGACTAAGACCCGCTGTAGGAAATACTTGTCCTGTTTCCTGACAGATCTTACCTAGCTTAACCTGTTATCTGTTGGTATATCTCGGTAGCATGATATGACGACTTGAATCATATTTGAATTCAGAAGCTGAGAGCTGATGTTCTGTCTCAGGTTGTTGCAAAGCCCAGTCCTATATACAGCCCAGTCCTATATAGAGCCCAGTCCTATATAGAGCCCAGTCCTATGTACAGCCCAGTCCTGTATAGAGCCCAGTCCTGTATAGAGCCCAGTCCTGTATAGAGCCCAGTCCTGTATAGAGCCCAAACCTATATAGAACCCAGACCTATATAGAGCCCAGACCTATATAGAGCCCAGACCTATATAGAGCCCAGACCTATATAGAGCTCATTCCTATATAAACCCCATCCCTATATAAAGCCCAAGCCCATCCCTATATAAAGTATTCTGACAACGCACAACCCCCGGGTTTTAGTCACGGTGCCCAGTGGCCTGGTGGTTAAAGGTCTCGCTTCACACAGCGAGTGTCTGGGTTCGATTCCCAGCGAGGGTAGAAACATTTGGCGTGTTACTTTACACCTGCTGTCTATGTTCACCCATCAGTAAAATGAGTACCTGGGTGTTAGTGGACTGGTGTGGGTCGCATCCTGGGACAAAACTGACCTAATTTGCCCGAAATGCTCAACATAACAAGCGACTTTCTATATAGTAGTATGTCACTGATGTCACTTGGGACTGTATACCTTGTACATGTACTTGTATACCTTGTACGTGTACTTGTATACCTTGTACATGTACTTGTATACCTTGTACGTGTACTTGTATACCTTGTACGTGTACTTGTATACCTTGTACGTGTACTTGTATACCTCGTACGTGTACTTGTATACCTTGTACGTGTACTTGTATACCTTGTACGTGTACTTGTATACCTTGTACATGTACTTGTATACCTTGTACATGTACTTGTATACCTTGTACGTGTACTTGTATACCTTGTACGTGTACTTGTATACCTTGTACATGTACTTGTATACCTTGTACATGTACTTGTATACCTTGTACATGTACTTGTATACCTTGTACGTGTACTTGTATACCTTGTACGTGTACTTGTATACCTTGTACATGTACTTGTATACCTTGTACATGTACTTGTATACCTTGTACGTGTACTTGTATACCTTGTACGTGTACTTGTATACCTTGTACGTGTACTTGTATACCTTGTACGTGTACTTGTATACCTTGTACGTGTACTTGTATACCTTGTACGTGTACTTGTATACCTTGTACGTGTACTTGTATACCTTGTACATGTACTTGTATACCTTGTACATGTACTTGTATACCTTGTACGTGTACTTGTATACCTTGTACGTGTACTTGTATACCTTGTACGTGTACTTGTATACCTTGTACATGTACTTGTATACCTTGTACGTGTACTTGTATACCTTTTACGTGTACTTGTATACCTTGTACGTGTACTTGTATACCTTGTACGTGTACTTGTATACCTTGTACATGTACTTGTATACCTTGTACATGTACTTGTATACCTTGTACGTGTACTTGTATACCTTGTACATGTACTTGTATACCTTGTACATGTACTTGTATACCTTGTACATGTACTTGTATACCTTGTACATGTACTTGTATACCTTGTACGTGTACTTGTATACCTTGTACGTGTACTTGTATACCTTGTACATGTACTTGTATACCTTGTACGTGTACTTGTATACCTTGTACATGTACTTGTATACCTTGTACATGTACTTGTATACCTTGTACATGTACTTGTATACCTTGTACGTGTACTTGTATACCTTGTACGTGTACTTGTATACCTTGTACATGTACTTGTATACCTTGTACGTGTACTTGTATACCTTGTACGTGTACTTGTATACCTTGTACGTGTACTTGTATACCTTGTACATGTACTTGTATACCTTGTACATGTACTTGTATACCTTGTACATGTACTTGTATACCTTGTACATGTACTTGTATACCTTGTACATGTACTTGTATACCTTGTACGTGTACTTGTATACCTTGTACATGTACTTGTATACCTTGTACGTGTACTTGTATACCTTGTACGTGTACTTGTATACCTTGTACGTGTACTTGTATACCTTGTACGTGTACTTGTATACCTTGTACGTGTACTTGTATACCTTGTACGTGTACTTGTATACCTTGTACGTGTACTTGTATACCTTGTACGTGTACTTGTATACCTTGTACGTGTACTTGTATACCTTGTACGTGTACTTGTATACCTTGTACGTGTACTTGTATACCTTGTACGTGTACTTGTATACCTTGTACGTGTACTTGTATACCTTGTACGTGTACTTGTATACCTTGTACGTGTACTTGTATACCTTGTACGTGTACTTGTATACCTTGTACGTGTACTTGTATACCTTGTACGTGTACTTGTATACCTTGTACGTGTACTTGTATACCTTGTACGTGTACTTGTATACCTTGTACATGTACTTGTATACCTTGTACGTGTACTTGTATACCTTGTACGTGTACTTGTATACCTTGTACGTGTACTTGTATACCTTGTACATGTACTTGTATACCTTGTACGTGTACTTGTATACCTTGTACGTGTACTTGTATACCTTGTACGTGTACTTGTATACCTTGTACGTGTACTTGTATACCTTGTACGTGTACTTGTATACCTTGTACGTGTACTTGTATACCTTGTACGTGTACTTGTATACCTTGTACGTGTACTTGTGCAAATAAAGATTATTATTAGTAAAACAAAAACAAAATATCCATTTGGACCTTCCTAAAATATATATATAATCACATTTTTTCTTATAGAGTTGTATAGAATTTTATATCAAACAGAACTGCAAAAAAAAACTGAAGACTATTAAAAACTCAAGTTTTTGGGGCGTTTTTTCAATCAGTTTAAAGAGTTTAGTGAACCTGATGTATTAATATCACACATTTTTACGACCTCACTCTCGTGTTTACTCTAAAAAATCTGACATGAAATTTAAAACAAATAAGGAAGTAAGCTAAATTAACTCTTCTGGCACGTTAGCGTAAAGCTTTCTTACTGTATATTATTTAAGGAGATTAATGCCGTTAGTGCAGCGCTGTATCACCCTTGTGGGTAATAATAATAATAATATAATAATAATAATAATAATAATATAATCTGTTTTGTTTACGACAAATAACACAGATAAGTATATTAAAAATTTACCTGCTGACCCTTTGGTAGACCTGTGATGGGTTGCAACCTGGGTCAGGCTTCTCTGGTGTTTGTCTGGTCAACCAGGCTGTTGTTACTGGCGGGTCGCTCGCTCACACATCCATCACAGCCTGGTTGATTTGGTACTTGGTACATTGAGTATTCCTGCCACTCTGGTTCACACACTGGTAATGCTAAACGTATCTACGTTATTAACTGATAACTGTAAATACTTTAACCCTGGCTAAATAACTAATTCACAATGTTGGATTAAGATAAATATTGACAAGGGAACTTATGTTAAGGTTTAATTTTGCAAATTTAGATTTACACTTGGAAACAAACACACACACACACACACACACACCAAACACACACACACACCAAACACACACACACACACATAACAACTGTCTTCTGGAGTTTAACCCCACCAAGTGCAAAGTCACGAAGATCGGGGAAGGGCAAAGAAGACCGAAGATAGAGTACAGTCTAGGGGGGGGGCAAAGACCACAAACCTCACTCAACGAAAAGGATCTTCGGGTGAGAATAATACCAAGCACATCTCCTGAAGCGCACATCAACTAAACAACTGCTGAAACATACAGAGCCTAGCAAACCTAAGAATAGCATTCCGACATGTCAGTAAGGAGTCGTTCTTGACCCTGTACACCGTGTACACCAGGCCCATACTGGAGTATGCAACACCAGTTTATTACCCACACTTAGCCAAGCACGTCAGGAAATTAGAGAAAATGCAAAGGTTTGCAAGGAGGAGAGGTTAAGGAAAATCGACCTGACGACACTGGACGACAGGAGAGATAGGGGGACATGATAACGATATATAAAATACTAAGAGGAATCGACAATGTGGACAGACATGATGTTCCAACAAGGGGTCACAATTGGAAGGTGTAGACTCAGATAAATCAAAGGGATGTTAGAAAGTATTTCTTTAGCCATGGAGTTGTCAGGAAGTGGAATAGTCTTGAAACTGATGTAGTGGAGGCAGGTACCATACATAGCTTTAAGAAGAGGTATGATAATGATCATGGAGAAAGGAGAGAGTGGACCTAGTAGCGACCAGTGAAGAGGCAGGACCAGGAGCTATGACTCGACCTCTGCAACCACATTTGCTTCAGCTTCTGCTCTCAGAATTAATTTCAGTTTGCAAATTAATAACCTGCAGCAGTGTTTCCCAGGTATAAATGATGAATCATTTTCCTGCATGCAATCCAGCGACTTTTGAGAATTTCTAAGAATTTAGAATCTAGAGGGAAGGAACTTCAGGGACTTCAGGAGTTTCTAATAGTTTAGGAAGTAGATTTAAATGATAAAGCCAGTGAAGTCCTCTGTACATTTTCTACATCTGGAACTTCGACAGCTTTAACAACAGCCTCAGTGAGCATCATCACTTGGCATCTGTTACTCTGAAGGTTCTAGTTATCCAGCCTATAATTTTCCTTGCGGTTATAATAGTAAGACTGTTGTGACCTTTCAGCGTAAGAACTTTCGTATACCTTCGTAAGATCTTGCTTTTGTAAGATCTTACTCTCGTAAGATCTTACTCTCGTATGATATTACTTTTGTAATAACTTACTTTTGTAATAACTTACTGTCGTAATAACTTACTGTCGTAATAACTTACTGTCGCAAGGACTCACTTTCTACTCCCTTTATAATGTGTATTAAACTCTACTGTATTTCTTAGTTTTATTTTCTTCCCACGGTGGTAGTGAATTTTTTCCTTGTTGAACATATTATATTCCTACACTTCATTACCTCCCTTCCAAACCTCCCTCCTTCCCACATCTCCCAATATCCCACATCTCCCTACCTTCCTACACCTCCCTACTTTGGCACATCTTTCTAATTTCCTCTTCTTCTCACATCTCCACACACTTCTCTCTTACCTACTCTCTTCTTTCTTGTTCTCCCCTCCCTGCCTCAGACAGTTAAAAGGGATCTAGCACAGCTGCTGCAGGGAGGATAAAGTGGGAGTTAGGGAGGGAGGGTACAGTGGGAGTTAGGGAGGCGGGGTACAGTAGGAGTTAGGGAGGAAGGGCTGGAGGGAGGGAGAGAGGGAGGGAAGAGAGGGAGAAAGGGCTAGAGGGAGGGTTGGAGGTAGAACATACACCTCACCTCACGTGCTGCAGGTACACAAACTTAGGTAAGACATCTTGCCTGGCCTGACACAACCCTCCAGCTTCACCAAGAGTTAACCTCCATCTCTAAAATATATATTATGGAACAATTAAAGAAGATGCAACACCAGTCCCAGCTGCACACGCTGTCACGTTTAATTATATATACCTGCTCTTCACTCCCCCCACCCACTCTCTCTCTCTCTCTCTCTCTCTCCCTCTCTCTCTCTTTCTCTCTCTCTCTCTCTCTCTATCTTTCTCTCTCTCTATCTTTCCCTCACACACACACACACACGCACAGTCAAGGGTCAGGTAATCAGGCTGAGGAAACAAGGTGGGGAGCTCACAAGAAACGACCAAGAAGTATGTGAGGAGCTCAACATGAGTTTTCAGTAAGTATTTACAGTGGAGGCTGAAGGGACAACGGGAAGACAAAACAGTGGGGTACATTAACAAGGGATATACCAACAAGTGTTGGATGAATTACACACAACTGAGGAGGAGGTGGAGAAGCTCCTAAGTGATCTTGATACCTCAAAGGTAGTAGGACCAGACAACATTTCTCCGTGGGTCCTTAGAGAGGAAGCAGAGACACTATGTGTGCCACTAACCAAAATCTTCAACACTTCCCTTGAAACTGGGCAACTACCTGAAGTATGGAAGAAGGCAAATGTAGTCCCCATCTTTAAGAAGGGAGACAGAAATGAAGCACTAAATTATAGACCAGTGTCACTGAAGTGTATAGTATGCAAAGTCATGGAGAAGATTATCAGGAGGAGAGTGGTGGAGCACCTGGAGCGGAACAAGATTTTAAACGACAGCACGGATTTATGGAAGGCAAATCCTGTGTCACAAATCTACTATAGTTTTATGACAAGGTAACTGAAATAAGAAATGAGAGGGAGGGGTGGGTTGATTGCATTTTCTTGGACTGCAAGAAGGCCTTCGACACAGTTCCTCACGAGATTAGTACAGAAGCTAGAGGAACAGGCACATACAACAGGAAGGGCATTGCAGTGGATTAGAGAATACCTAACAGGGAGGCAACAGCGAGTCATGGTTCGTGATGAGGTATCACAGTGGGCGCCGGTGACGGGCGGGGTCCCACAGGGGTCAGTCCTGGGACCAGTGCTATTCTTGGCATATGTGAACGACATGACGGAAGGGATAGACTCAGAAGTGTCCTGTTTGCAGATAATGTGAAGTTAATGAGGAGAATTCAATTAGATTCGGACCAGACAGGTCTACAAAGAGACCTGGACAGGCTGGATGCGTGGTCCAGCAACTGGCTCCTAGAATTTAACCCCGCCAAATGGAAAGTCGTGAAGATCAGAGAAGGGTAAAGAAGACCGCTAGGAGGCCAAAGACTGCAAACCTTACTCAGGGAGAAAGATCTAGGAGTGAGTATAATGCCGAGTACATCGCCAGAAGCACACATTAACCAGATAACTGCTGCGGCATGTGGGCGTTTGGCAAACCTGAGAATAGCGTTCCGGTACCTCAGTAAGAAATCGTTGATGACTTTATACACGGTGTACGTCAGGCCCATACTGGAGTACGCAGCACCAGTTTGGAACCCACACCTGGTCAAACACGTCAAGAAATTAAAGAAAGTGCAAAGGTTTGCAACAAGGCTTGTTCCAGAGCTAAGGAGAATGTCCTATGAAGAAAGGAGGACAGGAGGGTCAGGGGAGACATGATAATGACATGCAAAATACTGTGTGGAATAGACAAGTTGGACAGACAGGATGTTCCAGAGATGAGACACAGAAACAAGGGGTCACAACTGGAAGTTGAAGACTCAGATGAGTCAAAGGAATGTTAGGAAGTATTTCTTCAGCCACAGAGTTGTTAGGAAGTGGAATAGTCTGGCAAGCGATGTAGTGGCGGCAGGAACTATACATAGTTTTAAGACGAGGTATGATAAAGCTCATGGAGCAGGTAGAGGGAGGACCCAGTAGCGGCCAGTGAAGAGGCGGGGCCAGGAGCTGAGTCTCGACCCCTGCAACCACAATTAGGTGAGTACACATACACATACAAATGTACATACGTCTAAGAGTGCTTTAGATTACACAGTTGTCATATTACCTTGAGAACCAGCAGTGGACCCTGCAATAATATACAACCTGCCACCAGACAGAGGCCTAGACAGGCGTACGAGTGCAACCACATGGGGGAGGGGAATTAAGCGACTGGGGGTAAACACTACGTGCAACCTCTCTACCAAGGAGCACAATGTATCCTCAGTGGTGTTGACACGACTTGAGCAAATAAGAACAACCTTTAGAAACCTACACAATGTGTCATTCAGGGCCAACTGGAAGCTCATATTAAGTTGAGAATACGTATGACAAGTGTGCTTGGCTTGGTTACTGCTGGCGACCCGGCAAGCTTACATAACCATCACAACCTGGTTGATCTGGCACAAGTTGCTGAAAGAACCTCAATTTAATTCGAATATTTGCCACGATGATAGGCTAAAGGAGCTGACCCTAAATTCAATGAAGATTGAAAAGGCGAAAGGAGATATGATTATTATATACAAAGTACTCAGATGGTCAATTACAACCGGGTGATGAGATGGATCAGGCCGGTAGGCCATAGGTGAAAGAACTCTCTGAAGAGTCACAGGCACATTAAAAATTACTTTGCATATGAAAGAATTCTGGGTTAGTGGAATGAGTTTGTTACCTGATCAGCCTGGTTGACTGTGTGTTGCTAGTATCAGTAACCCGAGTAATAACATCATCAGCCAGGAGGTCTGATCCAAACAAACATCTCGGGAACCATGACTCGAAGCACCACCATGTTGAAGCTTATGGGAAAAAAACATTCGAACGTTTTTGTGACAGAAGGGAAAGAAAGAGAGAGAGAGAGGGGGGGGGTTGACGATAGAAGGGAAAGAGAGAAAGGTTGATGAGGGAAGGGGAAAGTGAGAGAGGTTGATGAGAGGAGGGAAAGTGAGAGAGCATGCTAAGAGAAGGGAAAGTGAAAGAGGTTGATGAGAGAAGGGAAAGTGAGAGAGGATGATAGAAGAGAAAGTGAGAGGTTGATGAGAGAAGGGAAAGTGAGAGAGGTTGATGAGAGAAGGGAAAATGAGAGAGGCTGAGAAGAGATATATGTTACTGAGGAGGGTTTACAAGATAAAATATAAACTGGAGTGTCTTCCTGGTTAACAAAATAAGTCTCCACTGACATATACAACAATAAAGATTATTATTACATGATGGTGAGCAGTGAACCAGTTATGGCACTCACAACACCTGAGAAATGGCAGGTGAGCAGTGAACCAGTTATGGCACTCAACACCTGAGAAATGGCAGGTGAGCAGTGAACCAGTTATGGCACTCAACACCTGAGAAATGGCAGGTGAGCAGTGAACCAGTTATGGCACTCACAACACCTGAGAAATGGCAGGTGAGCAGTGAACCAGTTATGGCACTCAACACCTGAGAAATGGCAGGTGAGCAGTGAACCAGTTATGGCACTCACAACACCTGAGAAATGGCAGGTGAGCAGTGAACCAGTTATGGCACTCAACACCTGAGAAATGGCAGGTGATGATATATGAGCCCAGGAAGAGTTAGTTCTAATCCCTTGTATCAAGAGCCTTTGAGCATCGAAGTTCTCCCTTTACTTTTCGTGAGTTTCGAGAGTCTTTCTACTCCGGCAGCCCGGTCATGGGCCAGGCTCGTCTGGTTCTAGCCTGGTCAACCAGGCTGTTGCTGTTGATGGCCCGCTGCCCTACATATACATCACAGACTGGTTGATCTGTTACCTGGTGAATATACTTGTCCAGCTTCCTCTTGAAGACTTCTACACTACAGAGAACAAAGAGCGTGTGTGCCTCTGATTGCCTGTTGGCTGATCAATGTTATGGTCAACCAGGCTGTTGCTGCCAGCGGCCCGGAATCCTACACGGCCGTTAGAATTAACTGATCTGGCACCTTCAGTAGGTCGTGGTCCAGTCTCCAGACGAATATAAAGTGGAGCATGGTCACCCGCATTCATAGCCTTAATTTTTAAAGGGGCAGACAGGTAAGCCAGCGGAAGGCCTCGGTCAGATGACCGAAAACTCCAGCGATGGGTCATCATTTGATTAGGACCCACGTCAGGAAACACCTGTCCTGTTTCCAGGAGAATCTTACCTAATCTAACTCACAACCAGTTAACGTTGTCTGCCAACGAGCTGGCTGCGTCTGCCACCAACCAACCTCAGATATTGTGAGACCAGGAGTTGCTCAAGACATTTTCCTGAGCCAGCGTGGGCGCAGCCCCAGCCCAATAACACTGTCAAGCCTCAAAAGTCGTGGCCCTGATCCTTATGTAAAAAATTCCTAAATGGTTGAGAACGTGTGTGTGTGTGTGTGTGTGTGTGTGTGTGTGTGTGTGTGTGTGTATGAGAGAGAGAGAGAGAATGTGTGTGTGAATGTGTGTGTTAGGTATGAGTTACATGTTCTCTCTAACGAACTTGCAGCTAGTATACGAGAAACTTAGCAGTCGCCTTCTCTTGGTCATCGCCCTTAATACTTGGTCATCACCCCAAACATTTGGGTCATCACCCCACACACTTTGTCATCACCCCAAACACTTGGTCATCTCCCCAAACACTTGGTCATCTCCCCAAACATTTGGTCATCTCCCCAAACAATTGGGCATTACCCCAAACAATTGGGCATTACCACCACCTTTCAAGGAAGGTACCAAGATGCCGGTAGAGCTTGACATGTTGAAGATTGAGACAGTTATGCAGCATATGGGAATCTTTATTCAGGAAACGTTTCGCCACACAGTGGCTTCATCAGTCCAATACAAAGAGGAAGGCGTGAGGAGAGGAGGAGTATGAGGTAATCAGTACCTCAGCCTGGAGTCGATGTGTTCAGTCCATCAATCTTGTAGAATGTACAGCATAAGGCCGTAGACATGGCTTATATACTGTAGTGAGGTGAGGTGAAGCAGGCGGAGGCGGGGTCATAGTGGTACCATCCACTAGTCGAAGTAGGTCTTTGTCCAAAGGTTGAACAAGTGTTGAAGAATTCTTTGTAACAAGATCCCATGATGCTGAAGTGTCTGACAGTTGTGATGAATGGTTTGAAAAACCGACAAGTTGAAGATTGAGACACTTATGCAGCATATGGGAATCTTTATTCAGGAAACGTTTCGCCACACAGTGGCTTCATCAGTCCAATACAAAGAGGAAAGCGTAAGGAGAGGAGTATGAGGTAATCAGTCCCTCAGCCTTGAGTCGATGTGTTCAGTCCATCAATCTTGTAGAATGTACAGCATAGGGCCGTAGACGTGGCTTATATACTGTAATGAGGTGACGTGAAGCAGGCGGAGGCGGGGTCATAGTGGTACTATCCACTAGTCGAAGTAGGTCTTTGTCCAAAGGTTGAACAAGTGTGGCGAAACGTTTCCTGAATAAAGATTCCCATATGCTGCATAAGTGTCTCAATCTTCAACTTGTCGGTTTTTCAAACCATTCATCACAACTGTCAGACACTTCAGCATCATGGGATCTTGTTACAAAGAATTCTTCAACACTTGTTCAACCTTTGGACGAAGATCTACTTCGACTAGTGGATGGTACCACTGTGACCCCGCCTCCGCCTGCTTCACCTCACATCTCTACAGTATATAAGCCACGTCTACGGCCCTATGCTGTACATTCTACAAGATTGATGGACTGAACACATCGACTCCAGGCTGAGGGACTGATTACCTCATACTCCTCCTCTCCTTACGCCTTCCTCTTTGTATTGGACTGATGAAGCCACTGTGTGGCGAAACGTTTCCTGAATAAAGATTCCCATATGCTGCATAACTGTCTCAATCTTCAACATGTCAAGCTCTACCGGCATCTTGGTACCTTCCTTGAAAGGTGGTGGTAATGCCCAATTGTTTGGGGTAATGCCCAGTGGTCAGTGTTATGTTAATATACACACGTCATCCTCAACATGGGACAGTAACGATGCAAATAAATGGTATAAAATACCGACACAATGGTAATATCAACATACATGCAGTATAATGTGATCCTTTATTGGCAACGTTTCGCCCACACAGTGCGCTTTTTCAAGTCACAAACAGATCTACCTGGGGTGGAAGAATCCTGGAAGCATCGCTATCTCTATATCATAAGAACATAAGAAAGGAGGAACACTGCAGCAGGCCTGTTGGCCCACACTAGGCAGGTCCTTCACAATCCATCCCACTAACAAAACATTTACCCAACCAAATTTTCAAAACTACCAATGAAATAAGCTCTGATAACTCTATCCACCCATATGCAAGTCCCACTCAAATCCAAACCTAGAATTACAACGTTACCGTGCCTTGTACCCTTAACAATTTCCTCCCAGAGTAGTCTTCCTCGGTCTCTATGCAAGTTTGGGGGACGGTATATCACGCCTAAAATAAATTTTTCATGCCCCTCTGTAAATTCTACTCAGACTCAGCATGTGTTTCAGACTTTATACCCGTTTTTATGCAACAATTTAAACGATCACGGACATAGTGCCACCCCCACCCCCCTTCCCAATACTTCTGTCTACTTGGAACAATTTAAAACCCTGTATGTGACATTCAGCAGGTATGTCCCAATTTTTCATATTAAACCACGTCTCAGTTATGTCAAAAACATCAATGTTACCCGCACTCGCAACTAATCTCAATTCTTCCATCTTATTTCTCGCACTACGACTATTAGTATAATATAATTAGTATAATATAATATATTTTCAGAAACCCTCCCTTCTCTTTTTTTCTTCCTGCTGATTTCTGTTCCTCCACTATGCTTGTTACTCTCCTTATCACCTAATGCCATTGGCTTTCCTATGTTCATCAATTACTGTTCCTCATTCTGCCTATAACTGGTTTCCTTAAAACTCACAATATCGCTACACTCAGAATTCATTGATTTTCCACGAAATCCCATACCACTATCTATTTCTAGTTTAAAGACCTAACTGCTCCGTCAACTGCGTTGGCCAGTGCTCCCACCACAAACCTAGATAAGTGAACCCCATCCCTGGCATACATGTCATTTCTGCCATAGAAGAGGTCCCAGTTGTCAATGAATGTTGCTACATTTCCCTACAGTATCTGTCCAGCCAACAATTGACATGAATTGTCCTGGACAACCATTCATTTCCAACTCCTCTCCTTGGCAAAATACCACATATGACAGGTTGATCTGGCACTGTCAAAGCGGCTGACCAGCTCCATCGAACTGAACTCTTCTCCAGGCTGAGGGACTGAATACATCTTTATTTCCCTACTCTACCTGGTGCCTCCGTATTTGACTGAAGTAGCCTATTGTGTAGGTGAAACGTTTCAACAATAGATATCTGACTGTTTCACATGTGTCTCAATCTGCCACTGAACATGAATTGTAATCGTAGCTGGGTGGTACACGTTACAGTTCATGTATCAGTGGACCTGCCTAGCATGGGCCAGTAGGCCTGCTGCAGTGCTCCTTCTTTCTTATGTTCTTACTGTTCCATGTTGTTTTACCCCTGGCTCCAACGTTCCCACTCAGTCAACCCCCTCCCATCTTTCCCAACCTGCTCCATCTAGCTCTTGCAACCCTCCTCTTTCTACCCAACTACCCCCTTCCCTCCCTCCCTCCTTCCTTTCCCTCCCATCTTGCCCACCTCCCTCACCTCCCCCCTGCAAGAGCAGGGGTTCTCTTGATGCTGGTGAAAGGCTCTTGATCTAAGGAACTTGAACTATTTCTCCCATTGACGGATCAAATCTGACTACCCACCATTCCCGTTTCTCGGCCTAAATATCAGACATGTTGGCCCTTTCGCGAAAATATATCGTGATTTACAATCTGTGGCGAATTGTCTATGATTTGTCCTGATTGTAATGAGCTTACGATTGTTTGGGTTATACTGTGATTGTGGATCTGTAATAGGATAGTAAATTGTAATAAGGTAGTCAATAAGAACAGCAGCGAATTATTGTTGACACTATTACAGTGTTAGGGTAAGTGAGCACTGGTAATGTTTCTCTCTGTCTCTCTCTCTCTGTCCTCTTCCTCATTCTCTCTCCATCCTCCTGACTCGTTCTCTAGCTCCCTCACCTTTCGTCGTCTCCTTCCATCACTGTTCTTTTTGCGCCTTGCATTTCCCCGAAAAGGGAACAATCTCTGACAGATTTCCCTGGCAAGGGATCTCCCTGGCAGGTGATCTCCCTGGCAGGTGATCTATATGACAGGGGATGTTCCTGGTAGGGGATCGCTCTCTCTGGCAGGGGATTTTCCTGGCAGGGGATCTCCCTGGCAGGGATCTTCCTGGTAGGGGATCTTCCTAGCAAGGGATCGGAACCCTTAGCAGATCTCACGGGCAGGGAATCTCCCTTACAGCGGACCTCCCTGGCAAGCGATCTTCCTGGCAGGTAACCTCCCTTGCAGGAAATCACCCTGGCAGAGGATCTCCCTGGCAGTCTCCCTTGCGTTGTTACCTGGCCTTTTCTAGGTTTCTCGCTCCAGTTGTGACTTGACAATGGTCCATGACGCGGGCGAAACATCGTTGTGAGTTCCTAAGTGCAAACTTAGCTTCATTAAACACTACACTCTGTCAATTTATTCTAAGGATTAATCTCGGCTATAAATATTTTTTTAGGCTTGAATTAAGCAGAATTCAGATTCGTTAAACTTCTCATTTGCATGTAAATAAGCAGAGCAACGACCCTCAAGGACGGTAACTACGCACAACGTATTGCTGAAACCACATACGACGTACTGAAAGGACGTACAGCGTACTGAAACCACGTAGTGAACTGATACACAATGTATTACTTAAAGTACGTCAAGCGGGTTGATTCACGTACAACAAAATGATTGAATTACGTACGGAATACTGGCGAAACCAGGTAAAACATACCGCTGAAATCAAGTACAGAGCACAGCTGAAAGCACGTACATACCAACAAGTGGCGGCTGCTACCCACCAAGTGTCTACTACCTGGAGTCTACCTGAAATTTACCATATCTACCTGGACTCTACCTGAAGAGTGTTCCGAAGACCAACGCTCCTCTGCGGTCTGG
Source organism: Cherax quadricarinatus (assembly GCF_038502225.1). Lineage (NCBI taxonomy): Eukaryota > Metazoa > Arthropoda > Malacostraca > Decapoda > Parastacidae > Cherax > Cherax quadricarinatus. Next base: position 19,462,582 of record NC_091350.1, on the reverse strand, counting down.
TCCCAAACTAGGCCTTCAGCGGATTGACTTGAGCAACCAGACCGTTGGTGCTAGCCACACAAGGCCCGACGTATGCATCACAGCCCGGCTAATCAGGCACTGACTAGAGGAGCTCATATTCCTTCTTGAAGACAGCCAGGGCTCTTTGGTAATCCTCCTTATGTGTGAAAGTAGGACGTTAAAAAGTCTTGGACCCCTTACACTTGAGTTGTTCTTTAGTGTAGTCACACCACCTCTGCTTTTCATTGAGGGTATTTTGCACCGTCTGCCAAGCCTCTTTTTGTGGGGAATGATTTGTTTGTGCAGATTTGGGATCAGTTCTGTAGAATTTCCAGTTGTAGATTATAATGTGCCTCTCTCGCCTACGTTACAATGAGTAGAGATCTAGAGACTACAAACGTTTCCAGTAATTTAGATGCTTGACCAAATCTATAAGCACAGTGAAGGTTCTTTGCATATTCTCCATGTCTGCAATTTTGCCTGTCTTCAGCGGAGCTGTCAGAGCACGGCAGTACTCCAGCCCGGGGTCCCAAGACTGTTCAACAGCCTCCCACCGGTAATAAGGGGCATTACCGGCAGATCCCTGGTTGCCTTCAAGAGGGAGCTGGACAGATACCTAAAGACGGTGCCGGATCAGCCGGGCTGTGGTTCGTACCCTGGATTGCGTGCGGCCAACAGTAACAGCCTCGTTGATCAGGCCCTGATTCACCAGGCCGCCTGGTCATGGACCGGGCCGCGGGGGCGTTGTTCCCCGGAATACCATCCAAGTATACTCCAGGTACGTAGCCTAGAGGGGACACGTACCCTGAAAGTTATCATCCACTGACCTGACTTCTAGTTATCACTTTACTTGTGGTTGTGATAGCGACACTGATGTGAACATTGAAGGTGAGATCTGACATAATTACTCCCAGGTCTCTCATATTAGTCTTACGATTTATACTTCGTTTCTGTCTTTATCTCTCATTCTTTCGATAAAAGTGTAACTGAAACTTGTCTTTATTGAATAACATGTTATCAGAGGCCTACTGGAATTTTTTTTTATATCAGCTTGGAGGTTTGTTGTGTCCTCAATGGATGCCACTGTCATACGGATTTTAGTACCATCTGCAAGTGATGATACGGTGCTATGACTTACGCCTCATGTTAGATATGAGAATGAGGAAGAGAACGAGGGCCAGTACTGTCTTGGGAATTAGTGTTCACTATGGCAGCCTCCGATTTCACTTTGTTCACTATAACACTTTGGGTTCTGTTCGATAGACAACTAAATATTCATCAGCCCACTTTGCCAGTTATTTCTTTGGTACATACTCTCTGCACTTTTACACCATTATTGTGTTTATCAAAAGCTTTAGCAAGGTCTGTGTATGCTACATCTGTAGTTTGTCTTCCAGTGTCTCCAAGATCAGTTCTTAATGTTCCAGTAGTAACTAGAGGCAGGAGTTACCTGCTCTAAATTCAGGTTGCCTCGGGTTTGCAAATTTTGCAGATCCATGTGGTTTATGATCTACCTTCTTGAAACTCGAAGATTTAGCTTACGTAGAACGTAAATGCTATCGGTCTGTAGTTCTTTGCTACTACTTTCCTGGCACCTCTGAGGAGTGGGGACATACCCGATGTTTTTAACGACTGTGGGATGACACCCGTGACTAGACACTCTCTCCATCGAATATTTAAGGTACGCAATAGCGGCTTCATGTGGTTGTTGATGAAGATAGAGGTCCATGAGTCTGGTCCTGGGGAAGAGTCACTGACATCCTGTCAGTGACTCTTCCAAGGTCAAGATTTTAGAGATGTTGAGCCACCAAGTGCCTATTACCTACTGACAAGTAGCTGCTACCCACTAACAAGTAGCTGCTACCCACTAACAAGTGGCTGCTACCCACTAACAAGTGGCTGCTACCCACTAACAAGTGGCTGCTACCCACTAACAAGTGGCTGCTACCCACTAACAAGTGGCTGCTACCCACTAACAAGTGGCTGCTACCCACTAACAATTGGCTGCTACCCACTAACAAGTGGCTGCTACCCACTAACAAGTAGCTGCTACCCACTAACAAGTGGCTGCTACCCACTAACAAGTGGGTGCTACCCACTAACAAGTGGTTACTACCCACTGGCATGTGGCTGCTACCCACTAACAAGTGGCTGCTACCCACTAACAAGTAGCTGCTACCCAATAACAAGTGGCTGCTACCCACTAACAAGTAGCTGCTACCCACTAACAAGTGGCTGCTACCCACTAACAAGTAGCTGTTACCCACTAACAAGTGGTTACTACCCACTGGCATGTAGCTGCTACCCACTAACGAGTGGTTACTACCCACTGGCATGTAGCTGCTACCCACTAACAAGTGACTGCTACCCACTAACAAGTAGCTGGTACCCACTAACAAGTAGCTGGTACCCACTAACAAGTAGCTGGTACCCACTAACAAGTAGCTGGTACCCACTAACAAGTGGCTGCTACCCACTAACAAGTAGCTGCTACCCACTAACAAGTGGCTGCTACCCACTAACAAGTGGCTGCTACCCACTAACAAGTAGCTGCTACCCACCAACAAATGGCTGCTACCCACTAACAAGTAGCTGCTACCCACTAACAAGTAGCTGCTACCCACCAACAAATGGCTGCTACCCACTAACAAGTAGCTGCTACCCACTAACAAGTGGCTGCTACCCACTAACAAGTGGTTACTACCCACTGGCATGTAGCTGCTACTCACTAACAAGTGGTTACTACCCACTGGCATGTAGCTGCTACCCACTAACAAGTGGCTGCTACCCACTAACAAGTAGCTGCTACCCAATAACAAGTAGCTGCTACCCACTAACAAGTGGTTACTACCCACTGGCATGTAGCTGCTACCCAGTAACAAGTGGCTGCTACCCACCTTGAAAAACTCACCCTTAAATTAAGTTTAAATAATTTATATAACAAGTTCTTCTCCAAGTTGATCCTCACTGAGGGATCACAAGTGAGGGGATCCTCGCTAAGGTGATCCTCAATGAGGGATCATAAGTGAGGGGATCCTCGCTAAGGTGATCCTCACTGAGGGATCATAAGTGAGGGGATCCTCGCTAAGGTGATCCTCACTGAGGGATCATAAGTGAGGGGATCCTCGCTAAGGTGATCCTCACTGAGGGATCATAAGTGAGGGGATCCTCACTGAGGGATCATAAGTGAGGGGATCCACGCTAAGGTGATCCTCACTGAGGGATCATAAGTGAGGGGATCCACGCTAAGGTGATCCTCACTGAGGGATCATAAGTGAGGGGATCCTCACTAAGGTGATCCTCACTGAGGGATCATAAGTGAGGGGATCCTCACTAAGGTGATCCTCACTGAGGGATCATAAGTGAGGGGATCCTCACTAAGGTGATCCTCACTGAGGGATCATAAGTGAGGGGATCCTCACTAAGGTGACCCTCTTTAAGGGGATCCTTTCTAAGGAGGTGAAGTATAAAGCTGTAATGGTGTCACTAGTGTCCAAGGAGGAGTTGTGGAGTGAAGGTGAGGGAGAGCATGGGAAGGTGAGGGAGAGCATGAGAAGGTGAGGGAGAGCATGGGAAGGTGAGGGAGAGCATGGGAAGGTGAGGGAGAGCATGGGAAGGTGAGGGAGAGCATGGGAAGGTGAAGGAGAGCATGGGAAGGTGAGGGAGAGCATGGGAAGGTGAGGGAGAGCATGGGAAGGTGAAGGAGAGCATGGGAAGGTGAGGGAGAGCATGGGAAGGTGAGGGAGAGCATGGGAAGGTGAGGGAGAGCATGGGAAGGTGAGGGAGAGCATGGGAAGGTGAGGGAGAGCATGGGAAGGTGAGGGAGAGCATGGGAAGGTGAGGGAGAGCATGGGAAGGTGAGGAAGTGCATGGGAAGGTGAGGGAGAGCATGGGAAGGTGAGGGAGAGCATGGGAAGGTGAGGGAGAGCATGGGAAATTTGAAGGAGAGCATGGGAAGGTGAGGGAGAGCATGGGAAGGTGAAGGAGAGCATGGGAAGGTGAGGGAGAGCATGGGAAGGTGAAGGAGAGCATGGGAAGGTGAAGGAGAGCATGGGAAGGTGAGGGAGAGCATGGGAAGGTGAGGGAGAGCATGGGAAGGTGAGGGAGAGCATGGGAAGGTGAGGGAGAGCATGGGAAGGTGAAGGAGAGCATGGGAAGGTGAGGGAGAGCATGGGAAGGTGAAGGAGAGCATGGGAAGGTGAAGGAGAGCATGGGAAGGTGAGGGAGAGCATGGGAAGGTGAGGGAGAGCATGGGAAGGTGAGGGAGAGCATGGGAAGGTGAGGGAGAGCATGGGAAGGTGAAGGAGAGCATGGGAAGGTGAGGGAGAGCATGGGAAGGTGAAGGAGAGCATGGGAAGGTGAAGGAGAGCATGGGAAGGTGAGGGAGAGCATGGGAAGGTGAGGGAGAGCATGGGAAGGTGAAGGAGAGCATGGGAAGGTGAGGGAGAGCATGGGAAGGTGAAGGAGAGCATGGGAAGGTGAGGGAGAGCATGGGGTGAGGGAGAGCATGGGAAGGTGAGGGAGAGCATGGGAAGGTGAGGGAGAGCATGGGAAGGTGAGGGAGAGCATGGGAAGGTGAGGGAGAGCATGGGAAGGTGAGGGAGAGCATGGGGTGAGGGAGAGCATGGGAAGGTGAGGGAGAGCATGGGAAGGTGAAGGAGAGCATGGGAAGGTGAGGGAGAGCATGGGAAGGTGAGGGAGAGCATGGGAAGGTGAGGGAGAGCATGGGAAGTTGAGGAAGTGCATGGGAAGGTGAGGGAGAGCATGGGAAGGTGAGGGAGAGCATGGGAAGGTGAAGGAGAGCATGGGAAGGTGAGGGAGAGCATGGGAAGGTGAGGGAGAGCATGGGAAGGTGAGGGAGAGAATGGGAAGGTGAGGAAGTGCATGGGAAGGTGAAGGAGAGCATGGGAAGGTGAGGGAGAGCATGGGAAGGTGAAGGAGAGCATGGGAACTTGAGGGAGAGCATGGGAAGGTGAGGAAGAGCATGGGAAGGTGAAGGAGAGCATGGGAAGGTGAGGGCGAGCATGGGAAGGTGAAGGAGAGCATGGGAAGGTGAGGGAGAGCATGGGAAGGTGAGGAAGTGCATGGGAAGGTGAAGGAGAGCATGGGAAGGTGAGGGAGAGCATGGGAAGGTGAAGGAGAGCATGGGAAGGTGAGGGAGAGCATGGGAAGGTGAGTAAGTGCATGGGAAGGTGAAGGAGAGCATGGGAAGGTGAGGGAGAGCATGGGAAGGTGAAGGAGAGCATGGGAAGGTGAGGGAGAGCATGGGAAGGTGAGTAAGTGCATGGGAAGGTGAAGGAGAGCATGGGAAGGTGAAGGAGAGCATGGGAAGGTGAGGGAGAGCATGGGAAGGTGAAGGAGAGCATGGGAAGGTGAGGGAGAGCATGAGAAGGTGAGTAAGTGCATGGGAAGGTGAAGGAGAGCATGGGAAGGTGAGGGAGAGCATGGGAAGGTGAAGGAGAGCATGGGAAGGTGAGGGAGAGCATGGGAAGGTGAGGAAGTGCATGGGAAGGTGAGGGAGAGCATGGGAAGGTGAGGAAGAGCATGGGAAGGTGAGGGAGAGCATGGGAAGGTGAGGGAGAGCATGGGAAGGTGAGGAAAAGCATGGGAAGGTGAGGGAGAGCATGGGAAGGTGAGGGAGAGCATGGGAAGGTGAGGGAAAGCATGGGAAGGTGAGGAAGAGCATGGGAAGGTGAGGGAGAGCATGGGAAGGTGAGGAAGAGCATGGGAGGTGAGGAAGAGCATGGGAGGTGAGGGAGATGTGAGGAGCATGGGAGGTGAGGGAGAGGTGAGGAAGAGCATGGGAGGTGAGAAAGAGCATGGGAGGTGAGGAAGATCATGGGTTGTGAGGAAGATCATGGGTTGTGAGGAAGATCATGGGAGGTGAGGAAGAGCATGGGAGGTGAGGAAGATCATGGGAGGTGAGGAAGATCATGGGGGGTGAGGGAGAGGTGAGGAAGATCATGGGAGGTGAGGAAGAGCATGGGAGGTGAGGGGGAGCATGGGAGGTGAGGGAGAGCATGGGAGGTGAGGAAGAGCATGGGAGGTGAGGGAGAGCATGGGAAGTGAGGGAGAGCATGGGTTGTGAGGAAGATCATGGGAGGTGAGGAAGAGCATGGGAGGTGAGGGAGAGCATGGGAGGTGAGGGAGAGCATGGCTTGTGAGGAAGATCATGGGAGGTGAGGAAGATCATGGGTTGTGAGGAAGAGCATGGGAGGTGAGGAAGAGCATGGGTTGTGAGGAAGAGCATGGGAGGTGAGGGAGAGGTGAGGAATATCATGGGAGGTGAGGAAGATCATGGGTTGTGAGGAAGAGGATGGGAGGTGAGGGAGAGGTGAGGAAGATCATGGGAGGTGAGGAAGAGTATGGGAAGTGAGGGGGCATGGGTTGTGAGGAAGAGCATTGGTGATGAAGATCATGGGTTGTGAGGAAGAGCATGGATGGTGAGGAAGAGCATGGGTTGTGAGGAAAAGCATGGGTTGTGAGGAGCATGGGTTGTGAGGAGCATGGGTTGTGAGGAGCATGGGTGGTGAGGAAGATCATGGATTGTGAGGAAGAGTATGGGAGGTGAGGAAGATCATGGGAGGTGAGGAAGAGCATGGGAGGTGAGGAAGAGCATGGGAGGTGAGGAAGATCATTGGAGGTGAGAAGAGCATGGGAGGTGAGGGAGAGCATGGGAGGTGAGGAAGATCATGGGAGTTGAGAAGAGCATGGGAGGTGAGGGAGAGCATGGGAGGTGAGGAAGTTCATGGGTGGTGAGGAAGAGCATGGGAGGTGAGGGAGAGGTGAGGAAGAGCATGGGTTGTGAGGAAGAGCATGGGAGGTGAGGAAGAGCATGGGAGGTGAGAAAGATCATGGGTTGCGAGGAAGATCATGGGAGGTGAGGAAGATCATTGGTGTGAGGAAGATCATGGAAGGTGAGGAAGAGCATGGGAGGTGAAGAAGAGCATGGGAGGTGAGGAAGAGCATGGAAGGTGAGGAAGAGCATGGGAGGTGAGGAAGAGCATGGGTGGTGAGGAAGAGCATCGGAGGTGTGGAAGATCATGGGAGGTGTGGAAGATCATGGGAGGTGAGGGAGAGGTGAGGAAGAGCATGGGTGGTGAGGAAGAGCATGGGCGGTGAGGAAGAGCATGGGAGGTGTGGAAAAGCATGGGAGGTGAGGAAGAGCTTGGGAGGTGAGGAAGAGCATGGAAGGTGAGGGAGAGCATGGGAGGTGAGGGAGAGCATGGGATGTGAGGGAGAGGTGAGGAAGAGCATGGGATGTGAGGGAGAGGTGAGGAAGAGCATGGGAGGTGAGGGAGAGGTGAGGAAGAGCATGGAAGGTGAGATACCACTGACTCCTCTGCTAATCAAGTAAGAACATTCTGGTTGTGGGTGACTCACAGGTAAGATATATGGACCGTGCTTTCTGTGACAGAGATAGGAATGTTAGTGTGTGTGTGTGTGTTTCCCAGGAGCTGGTGTTGATTACATAATCAACAGGTTGGGTAATATTATATCAGGTAATGGGAACAAGCCCATCATCTGTCTTAGTGCTGGTGGAAATGATATCAGGAAGGGCAGGCGACAACAGCTGCTAGATAAGTACAAGTCACCCGTACACGTAATTAGGTCTAGAGGAGTCATCCCAGTCATATGTAGCATCTTGCCTAGAAGAGGAGTGGTCAATGAATGGTTGTCTAGGGCAACTGGTGTATAATGAGCTTGGGGAAAGTTATCACAAATCATTTAGTTTCAATATATCATGGAATCACCTACGTAACTGCAATCAAGTCTCTGCCCCAGACTACTTCTTGGCTGATTTCAAGGGACTTAGAAAATTACCTGGGTGGGTTAAATTTGAACGACATGACTATGGGTAAGATAGGTTGTGTTGGTTGCTAAAATGACTTTTTTCAGAACATAGTTTTAGTTGCTCAGACAACTTATGTTCCTAGTAGGGAATTTGGATCAACCAAAAATAATACCAAATGGATAAACAATAGATTAAAACATCTCGCTGGTCAAAAGAGAGGCATATATAGGCATATCAAAAGAGGGGATGAGCAGTTAAGAAATCAATATATTCGGTTAAAGAGAGACATAAAAAGGGGAATAAGAAAAGCTACAAGAGATTACGAGGTTAAAGTGGCAAGGGATTCGAAGACTAACCCAAAAGGTTTCTTTCAGGTATATAGAAGACAGTGCATAAGTGTCTGCAATAAAGCTAACAGAATCCTTGGCTTCATAGCAAGAAGTATAAATAATAGAAGTCCTCAGGTTGTTCTGGTGGCCTGGTGGTTAACGCTCTCGCTTCACACGGTGAGGGCCTGGGTTCGATTCCCAGCCAGAGTAGAAACATTGGACGTGTTTCTTTCCACCTGTTGTCTATGTTCCCCATCAGTAAAATGGGTACCTGGGTGTTAGTCGACTGGTGTGGGTCGCATCCTGGGACACTGACCTAAGGAGGCCTGGTCACAGACCGGGCCGCGGGGGCGTTGACCCCCGGAACTCTCTCCAGAAACTCCAGATATATATCCCTGGTTAGACCTCATTTACATTATGCTGCACAGTTTTGGTCACCGTATTACAGAATGGATATAAATGAACTGGAAAACATACAAAGGAGGATGACAAAGTTCATCCCATGTATCAGAAATCTTCCCTGTGAGGACAGACTGAGGGCCCTGAATCTGCACTCTCTAGAAAGGCGTAGAATTAGGGGGGATATGATTTCACTTATTTCCTTGTTCGTCGTCAGTATACGAGTTTCCTCTCAGTAGTGGTCCAGTTCTACATGTAGTTCTAAGCTTGGATTTTGCATAGGAATAGCAATATTTTGGGTTTCTTGGAATATCCTGTATGGCCCTTTTCTCGCTTTGTACTTCTTCTGGTAGGTATGACATCCTAAGGTTTGCTCTAGTTGAATGATCTCTCGTCTAAGCCTAATTTAACTCCGCTGAAGCATAATTGTGTTTTTAAGCAATTCAGTAAACGTTTTCTTCTTCTGTACCACCACCTACGCTCTCTATATCAGATCATCATCTGATATAGAGCTTCTCTAGGCACTGGTGAGGATTTAGGATGCTCATGTCTGATTCCCAGGGTATGTCTGATAGCTTTTGGTTTATTTTTTCCCAGTCAATTCTATGGTTGTTAAAACTAAACTTACTGAACATCCCATCTCTAACTTTAGTGAAGCAGTTCCCTAACCCTGAGTTAATACTCGTTTGAACTTCTACCATGTTATGATCAGAGTATATTGTTTTTGTAACTGTTATGTCTCTGATCAGTTCCTCGTTGTTTGTGAATATCAAATTCAGGGTATTTTCATTTCTAGTGGATCAATTACCTGTTGGTTTAAAGAGTACTTTTCACAAAGCCTCATTAGTTCCCTGGTATGTGCCTGTTGAGCCAGGGTACTTCCCGGAGATATTTCTGGTATTACATTACGTTGCGGCATCCTCCATTTTACATGTGATAGATTGAAATCTCCAAGGAGTAAAATATTTGGTGTGGCATTTTCTAGTCTATGTACATAGTTATCAATCTTCCTTAGCTGATCTGTGAATTCCTCAGTGGATGGTGGTTTGTATACTAGGATTATTATCAAATTCCTATTTTCAATTTTAATAGCCTAGGATTTCTACTATATCATTCGTAGAATTCAGCACTCCTGTGCAACAGAAAGTATCCTTCACATAGATTCCTACTTCTCCCTGTGACCTATTAATTCTATCACATCTACACATGTTACAGTTTTCTATCTTTATCTCTCCGTCCAAAACATCATTTCTCTGTGTTTCTGTAAATGCCCCAGACATGGCATTCGCTTCTGATCGAAGCCCACTGACATAACTAACTTTGTCGTTTTTATTTGATTTCAAATCCTGAATATTTGCAAATTTAAGAAGCAGGAATTACCATTTGGGATGTTTTGTCTTGCTTTGTGTTTCGTTAGTACCACTGGTGATGGCTCCTTGTTTACATACCCTTGGTTTCTCCAGTACTGACTTTGCATTTGGTTGTTTATTCGGCCTTGATGAGCTAATACCTGGTTTGATATGTCCCATTCTGCTGCCCATCTGCCCTCTCTGTATCATTCTCTTTGTCTAAAAAAGATTGCCGTCCATTTTCCCTTTCTCTGCTTTCCCTGTAACGTCGCGTTCCTTTATACGGTGGTCTGGGCAGCTCAGGTCATAACATTCTCTGGATTGCGTTGAAGCTTCACACATTTCTGGACTTTGATATTATTTACTTAGATTTTAGTAAGGCTTTTGATAGAGTTCCGCACCATAGACTGTTAAAGAAAGTGGCAGCTCATGGCATTGGAGGAAAAGTGCTCTCGTGGATCGAGTCATGGCTCACTGACAGGAAGCAGAGAGTGTCCATAAATGGGGTTAAATCCGAGTGGGAATCAGTAACAAGTGGCGTTCCACAGGGATCAATCTTGGGCCCGTTGTTGTTTATAATATATATCAATGATCTTGATGAGGGAATTACTAGTGATATGAGCAAATTCGCCGATGACACAAAGATAGGTAGGATAACTGATTCAAACGTAGATGTTATGGAACTTCAGGAGGATTTAAACAAACTCTATTCTTGGTCAGAAAAGTGGCAGATACAGTTCAATGTAGATAAATGCAAGGTTCTGAAGCTTGGGAGTGCCCATAACCCTAGTACTTATAAGTTAAATGATGTAGAACTTAGCCATACAGATTGCGAAAAGGACTTGGGGGTTATGGTGAGCAGCAACCTTAAGCCAAGACAGCAATGCCTAAGCGTACGTAATAAGGCAAATAGATTACTGGGATTTATATCAAGAAGTGTAAGCAACAGAAGTCCAGAGGTCATACTGCAGCTTTATACATCATTAGTAAGGCCTCACCTAGATTATGCAGCTCAGTTCTGGTCTCCATATTACAGAATGGACATAAATTCGTTAGAAAACATTCAGCGTAGGATGACTAAATTAATACATAGCATTAGAAATCTTCCTTATGAAGAAAGATTGAAGACTCTTAAGTTACATTCACTTGTTAGACGAAGAATGAGGGGAGACCTGATCGAAGTGTATAAGTGGAAGATAGGTATTAATAAAGGGGATATTAATAAGGTCTTGAGGATGTCTCTCCAAGAGAGAACCCGCAGTAATGGATTTAAATTAGATAAGTTTAGATTTAGAAAGGACATAGGAAAGTATTGGTTTGGAAATAGGGTAGTTGATGTGTGGAACAGTCTACCTAGTTGGGTTATTGAGGCTGGGACTTTGGGTAGTTTCAAATCTAGGTTGAATAAGTACATGAGTGGGAGGGGTTGGATTTGAGTGGGACTTTCACATCAGAGCTTATTTCTTGGGTGGTATTGAAAATTGGGTTGGGCAAATGTTTTGTTAGTGGGATGAATTGTAAAGGACCTGCCTAGTATGGGCCAACAGGCCTCCTGCAGTGTTCCTCCTTTCTTATGTTATGTTCTTATGAGGAAAATTAAGGCACACGGAATAGGAGGAGAAATTTTTTCCTGGGTAGAGGCGTGATTGACCGATAGGCAACAGAGAATTTCCACAATGGGGAGAAATCAGAGTGGGGACACATCACAAGTGGTATTCCACAGGGGTCAATGTTGGGCCCTTTGTTGTTCACAATTTATATAAGCGACACAGATGAGGGAATAAATAGTGGCATAAGCAAGTTTACTGATGACACCAAAATAGGTCACCTAATTCATTCAAAATGAGGACATTAGAGCACTTCAGGAAGATTTAAATAGACTGATGCAGTGGTCGGAGAAGTGGCAGATGCAGTTTAATATAGATAAATGCAAAGTTCTAAACATTGGACAAGAAAATACCCATACCACATATAAACTAAATAATGTAGATAATATTACTGATTGCAAAAAGGATTTGGGAGTTCTGGTTAGCAGTAATCTAAAACCAAGACAACAGTATATAAGTGTTTGCAATAAATAATAGAAGTCCTCAGGTTGTCCTTCAACTTAATATGTTTTTGGTTAGGACTCATTTAGATTATGCTGCATCGTTCTGGTCACCGTATTCCCTATGAGGATAGACTGAGGGCCCTGAATCTGCACTCTCTAGAAAGGCGTAGAATTAGGAGGGATATGAATGAGGTGCATAAATGGAAAACAGGAATAAAAGAAGGGAATGTAAATAGCATGCTAAAAATATCTACCCTAGACAGGACTCGCAGCAATGGTTTTAAGTTGGAAAAATTCAGATTCAGGAAGGATATAGGAAAGCACTGGTTTGGTAATAGAGTTGTGGATGAGTGGAACAAATTCCCGAGTACCGTCACAGAAGCTAAGACGTTGTGAAGTTTTAAAAATAGGTTGGATAAATAAATTAGTGGGTGTGAGCTGGACCTGACTAGCTTGTGCTAATAGGTCTAATGGCGTGTTAGTTCCTTAAGTGAACGTGGCCTGACCTGACTAGGTGCGTCACTGGTCTAAGCCGGAAGTGACTTGGACCTGCCTCGCATAGGCCAGTAGGCCTGTTGCAGTGTTCCTTCTTTATGCTCTAACATAAACATGACAGGTAAGATAGGATATAAACATGACAGGTAAGAAAGGACATAAACATGACAGGTAAGAGAGGGCATAAACATGACAGGTAATAGACAGAAACTCATCATTAAGAGCGGCCAGAACTCGGGTAAAAATATGTTGTTCGTAAAAGACAGAGGATGTGTTGGTGTATTTGTATCAAACTCCCATGAAATCTGAAAGGTGGTACGTGCTCATGTTTGGATATGTCCTCAATCTTAATGCTGTGAATGTCTGGCTATGGTATAGGGGTGGTGGTGATGCTGTGCAGAAAGAACACATAAACCTCAAGACCTTCAGATTACATGTGTGTTGTATACTGCAGTCTCCACACACAGGCCTCAAAGACCTTCAGATTAGATGTGTGTCGTATACTGCAAAATCCCAAGAACAAGGGTGTGGAAGGAGGAGTCCATCACCTACAATGTCTTCAACAGGCAGTTCACGTTCTGCAAGTGTTTCAAGTGACAGTGAAGCTGAGGCAAAATTGCAAACGCCTACTGCTGTGTTGCACCAATGTGCTGCGAGACCTGCTGGCAGTGTGAGGTACAACATAGTAGTACCTCACTCTACAATTCCTGCAGAAAAAAAATGCATCCTATAAACCATACCCCCGGCCGGGATTGAACCCGCGGTCATAGAGTCTCAAAACTCCAGCCCGTCGCGTTAGCCACTAGACCAGCTAGCCACAATAAGATTCATCCAACTAGGTATATTTCTACACCATAGGAAGGTTAGCACAGGCACCTCTGTGACCCCCGGCCGGGGGTATGGTTTATTTGCAATCGTGTCATTACGATTTCTTAAGTCATGCATCCTATAAATTCTGAAGCAGCAAAACTCAGCTAGTCACTTCCAGCTTTGTTTGTGTCACATACAAGATAAATCTGCATGAAAAAAAGTATTTCTTCGTTGAGTTGCAAGCCAAGTAAAAAACCATCAATGTTGATAAAATACTCTGAATTTACTGTTGTTATTAGTATTTTTTAATGTAATAACCGTTGATATTAAATTGTAATAGTTTTTACAATGTTAAATATCTATTGTCATATATTCCTGCATTGTTTTTATTTTTTCTTAAAATGCTCAAACACGATAACACGTTTCTCTTATTGTTTATCTAAAATACTGAATAGTAAATATTAAATATAGAAGAAATCATAACAAAACGCGCGACTGACAATATGAAAAAAAAAATCCAGTGAAAATAGCAAATAAAACCAGAATATTATTCATAATCTTAAAGGTAAAATAATTTTTCACAAACATATAGTGTTCTTTGTCAGGCGAACAATTTAACTTAATATTGGACAAATATATGCGTGGGTTAGGTCTGTGTGAGACAGGTTTGTGTGAGGCGTTCTCACCTTCTTTGAGTATTGTTCACCTCAGGTTTTAACATGTTTCTCTCGCCTCTTCTTCCTAGTCCTCTGAAGATGTGTGTGTAAGCACATGAAAATACTGAAGTTATCAAAAAAAAAAAAAATCTTAGCATGGAGCGTACTATCAACCTACAAAACCAGATTTTTGACTAAATCTGGACCTGTGGAGAATGATGCGACACACAGCAGGTTAATACCTCTCCCCCCATTCCCCGAACTCCAGTGGTGCACGCAAGGTCCGTGCTCCGCTAAACCCTCACGGGTTGCTGATTGATAAAGCAGCCACATAAAAAGGCGTTTACCTATAATTTGCCCACTACTGTTTTTCCCGTTCAGCGAAGCGGATCAAGAGTGTTATCACAAGCTTACCCAGAATTTCCTCTCGTTTTTTCACTCTGGCGAATAATAAAGGAACTGCTTGTCAGGGATAATTTTGATAATAATTATTATAATAATCATCATATATTGATTTTTTATTTTTAGTAATTTTATTAAAATTTAATTATATTTATTATTATTATTATTATTACTGTTTAACAATTTGTGCTTTTAATTATATATACCTTCGAACCCTCTGAAGAGTTTAACTACTCTCAGAGCCCGGCCATGGGCCAGGCTCATCAAATTGATTATTGTAGCAGTAGTAACGAAATAATAGTAGAAGCATTAACAACAGTAGTATTAGTAGAATAAGTAATGTGTGTGTGTGTGTGTGTGTGTGTACCGACCTAAATGTACTCACCTATATGTGGTTGCAAGGGTCGAGTTATAGCTCTTGACCCCGCCACTTCGCTAGTCGCTACTAGGTGCATTCTTTCCTTGTTCCAAGAGCCTTTTCGTGTGTGCGTGTATTCACCTATTTGTGGTTGCAGGGGTTGATTCATAGCTCCTGGCCCCGAATCTTCACTGATCGCTACTAGGTCCTCTCTCCCTGCTCCATGAGCTTTATCAAACCTCGTCTTAAAACTATGTATGGCTCCTGCCTCCACTATGTCACTTTCTAGGCTATTCCACTTCCTGACAACTCTGTGACTGAAGAAATACTTCCTATCATCCCTTTGACTCATCGGAGTCTTTAACTTCCAATTGTGACCCCTTGTTTCTGTGTCCCATCTCTGGAACATCCCGTCTTTGTCCACCTTTGTCAATTCCTCGCAGTATTTTCTACATCGTTATCGTGTCTCCCCTAACGCTCCTGTCCTTCAGTGTCGTCAGGCCACTTTCCCATAACCTTTCTTAATAGGACAATCCTCTTAGTTCTGGGACTAGTCTTGTTGCAAACCTTTGCACTTTCTTTAACTTCTTTTACGTGCTTGACCAGGTGTGGATTCCTGACTGGTGCTGCATACTCGAATATGGGCCTGACGTATATGGTGTACAGAGTCTTGAACGATTCCTTACTGAGGTATCGGAACGCTATTCTAAGGTTTGCCAGGCGCCCATATGCTGCAGCAGTTATCTGGTCGATGTGCGCCTCAGATGTGCTCGGTATTATACTCACCCCAAGATCTTTTTTCCTGAGTGAGGTCTGCAGCCTTTGGCCACCTAAACTATACTCTGTCTGCGGTCTTCTTTGCCCTTCCCCGATCTTCATGACTTTGCATTTGGTGGGGTTAAATTCAAGGAGCCAGCCTTGTAGCTTGTCCAGGTCTCTTTGTAGTCCTGTTTGACCCTCACTCGATTTAATCCTCCTCATTAACTTTGCATCATCTGCAAACAGGAACACTTCTGAGTCTATCCCTTCCGTCATGCCATTCACATATACCAAAAACAGCACAGGTCCTTGGACTGTTCCCTGTGAAACCCCGCTCGTCACAGGCGCCCACTCTGACACCTCGTCACGTACCATAACTCGTTGTTGCCTCCCTGTCAGATATTCTCTGATCTATTGCAGTGCCTTTCCTGTTGTGCGTGCCTGATCCTCTAGCTTTTGCATTAATCTCTTGTGAGGAACTGTATCGAGGGCCTTCTTGCAGTCCAAAAAATGAAATCTATCCACCCCTCTCTCGTGTCTTCCTTCCGTTACCTTGTCATAAATCTCTGCTGCTGTGACTTGTATCTCCCACTTGTGTGTGTGTGTGTGTGTGTGTGTGTTAAAATGAGATTCTAACGAGCCTTTAAATTTATTGCATCAATAGGCCGTTGCTATTTACAAAAGACTCGTTTAAGAAAGATTCGCTTAATCTATACCTTTAAGTTTCGAGTTTTTCTACTCTCGGAGCCCGACCTTGGGTCAGGCTCGTCTGGTGATTGCCTGGTCAACCGGACTGTTGCTGCTGGTGACCCACTAGCCCACATATCCATCAAAGCCTGCTTGCTCTGTCTCCTAATCGTTTTAGGTACTTCATGCAGCTAGCAGTGTAGACTTCTGAAATTGGTCCGTCTCCTAAATGTTTTAGAACAAGTTAGTTTGCTAGTGTCTAGGGTCACTTATTGATCAACCAGAGTCCAAATAGTCTGCTAGTGCCTAGGTCACGAGTCAAGCAGAGATGAGTAAACCATTGGTTCTTCTTGGGCAAGTGTTCCTCTGTGTTCAGTCTACTAAGAATTCAGTCAGCCAGTACAGTATCATTCTAGTATTAGTCTACTGTACTGACAAGCTGTTGAAAATGACACAAGTGAAAAAAACTTGGTTTTCCTTATGAGCGAAACGTTTCACCTGCACAACAGGCTTCTTCAGTTGTATACACAGGTGACCTCAACACCGGAGATAGAAGTGGAGAGGAAATTTTAGCGAGTTCCGTCCCTTAATATTTAAGATACACAAACAATTAACATATAACTTACATTATCAACCAGTATAGTGTTGCAGAAGTGCACTTTGCCACAGATTAAACTGACTACCAGCTCAGTTAAATTAAGGCCTCTCACAAAAGCATACAGTTATTACCCTGCCAGTGAGGCTGCAATTGCGTTATCTCAATCAACCCGCTGATTGACCTGGTTTGCAAATGCAATTAAGCTAGAGTATGAATATACACGCAAACCCGCTTGAAAGTGTAGCCTTCTGGGAAAGAGGACTTTCAGAAAAGGACTCTTGATGAGAGGTATTGCGGTTACCCTCTTCGATCAAACCTTCACACTGATTATTATTATAATCAAGGAAAAAGCGCTAAACCCGTAGAATTATACAGCACCTGTTGGGAGGATGGAAGGTATTCAGACTTAATTCAGGGAACTGGAGCACAGATCCAATTCCCTAGATCAAGAGCCCCTCACCAGCGCCAAGGAACCTTCCTGGAGGAGACCTTTACACTGATAGGTAAGACACATAGGCAACAGTTGCCTAACTGTTGCCTATGTGTCTTACCTACCAACCTGTCGGTATTGTATACCATTTTGATGTTCACCTTTACATTGAACATGTTGATCTGAAGAACTTAGAAACTGATAAAACGTTCACAGCACAACGTTATCAATAACATTTTTTCCTGTTGTGAGGTGCCTGGTCTTGCTTAATCGTGAGGTGCCTGGTGTTGTCTAGTTGTGAGATGCCTGGTCTTGTTGACGTGTGAGGTGCCTGGTGTTTACCTGTGAGGTACCTGTTCTTGTTTAGTTTTGAAGTGCCTGGTTTTCCCTTGGTGTGGAGTCCTGGCTAGACAGTTACAGGGGCCCTGGTCTTCTCCTGGTGTGGGGCCCTGGTCTTCTGCTGATTTAGCGGCCCTGGTCTTCTCCTGGTGTGGGGCCCAAGCATTAACTTTACCACTTGCCTCACAATAGGAAACTACCTATCTCATCACTAAAGAATCGTCTTCTCCAACATTACTAAACTCTTAAGCAATTCTCCCCGCACTCCAGCATCCATCACTGCCTCTCCCACACTCCTCCATCCTTATCCCTCCCACATTCCACCATTTACTTCCACTACCACAAACTACTTCCATTTCTGTCCCTTCTCACACAACACCATCTCGAATTCATCCATTGTGTTGTGTGTTAATTCGTGAAAGATCGCGCCCGCTGCCCGGCCTGAAACAAGATCAACTAAATCATGACTAAGAACCTTAAAAACAGCAAAGAGGAAAATAAAACTACGGGAATAATGAATGTAGGTAAGAGTGTGTAAGACTATTCTTTCATCTTACATATCTATGAGAGAAAATAGCAATATTGTAAGAGTGCAAAGTGTTTATCTGGCTTCCGTTTCACACTCGTATGGCAACGTATCAGACGGATTTAACTGGACATGAACGAATAGTTCTGACATTTGACTGATTGTCTCGTAGTAAAAGTAAAAAAAATGACGTGTTGAGAGACAGTGTCAACCATTTAACTTGTGACTGATAGTGAGAGACCGTGGCTGACGAACCTTGCTCGATTATTTTTGGAAATTAAGACAACATTCGTCTCCTAGACAAAGGTTCAGGTACAGCTCAGATTCTTGCTTAAATTGTTGCCTCAACTTGTGCTCTGCAAGTCTAAGATGTTATCATAGAGGAGAAAGATCTTCAGAAAATGGAGTCATAAAATATGTTGCCGTGTAGTTGCCAGTCAACATATTGCCGCCATGTTGCCAGAAAGTCAACATGCTGATGCCTTGTTACCAGAAAGTCAACATGTTGATACCATGTTTCCAAGAAAGCTCTGATGTAACCTGGTGTAGCTGCTCTGAGAGAGTGCCTATTTAAATGACAAAGTTAAATAGCAATTTTGGCACAGCACTTCATACCATAATTTATGTGGCACTCTTATCACTTGAGATCCCGGGTGGCACCTTCAGTGATTCTCTCATCACCTGTGGATTATTATTATTATTATTGTTTATAATAATTTTTATAACCATATGAAGTGAACCAGACGACCTGGGCAGTGCTCAGTGAATGAGATGACTGCAGAATGCGTATTAGGGATCCACAATGTGAGAGAGTAGTGAGAGACGTGAACACTTGCTTTAGGGATCCATTGTAAGAGTGTTGTGGGAGACAAATTAAACACCTGCCTCATGGATATACAATGTCACACAAGTTCTACACTCATTCACTGTAAAAATAACTTTTGGCTGAGCGCAGCAAAGACGAATTTATGACCGATTTTGCATAGGATCGAAGCTCAAAGACCAATCAGTTGTCTTACACCAGACCACAGTATATAAGAACATAAGAAAGAAGGAACACTGCAACAGTCCTATTGGCCTATGCGAGGCAGGTCCAATTCTCCCACCGGCTTAAGCTCACTGATATAGTGATCTTAAGCTCACTGACCTAGTGACCTTAAGCTCACCGACCGTCTGACATCACTAACCTAGATATGTCAGACACGTCACTTAAGGGAGGAGCACGGCATCCGACCTATTAGCACAAGCTAGTTAGGTCCAACTCACACCCACCCACACTCACTCATGTATTTATACAGCCTATTTTTAAAACTACACAACGTCTTAGCATCTATGACGGTACTCGGGAGTTTGTTCCAATCATCCACAACTCTATTACCAAACCATTGCTTTCCTATATCCTACATGAATCTAATTTTTTTTCCAATTTAAAACCATTGATGCGAGTCCTGTCTATGTTAGATATTTTCAGCACGCTATTTACATCCCCTTTATTAATTTCTGTTTTCAATATATACACCTCAATCATATCCCCCCTAATTCTACGCCTTTTGAGAGAGTGCAGATTCAGGGCCCTCAGTCTATCCTCATAGGGAAGTTTTCTGATACATGGGATCAACTTTGTCATCCTCCTTTGTACGTTTTCAAGAGCATTTACATATCCATTCTGTAATACGGTGACCAAAACTGAGCAGCATAATCTAAATGAGGCCTAACCAAGGATAAATAGAGTTTAAGAACAACCTGAAGACTTCTATTATTTATACTTCTTGCTATGAAGCCACGAATTATGTTGGCTTTATTGCGAGCACTTTTGTCTTGGCTTCAGATTACTGCTAACCAGAACTCCTAAATCCTTTTCGCAGTCCGTAATATTAAGATCTACATTATTTAGTTTATATGTGGCATGGTTATTTTCCTGTCCAACATTTAGAACTTTGCATTTGTTCATATTAAACTACATCTGCCACTTCTCAGACCACTGCATCAGTCTATTTAAATCATCCTGGAGTGCTCTAATGTCCTCATTAGAATGAGCTGGACGGTCTATTTTGGAGTCATCAGCAAATTTGCTTATGTCGCTATTTATTCCCTCATCTATGTCGTTTATGAAGATTGTGAACAACAAGGGGCCCAACACTGACCCCTGAGGAACACCGCTTGTGACGTGCCCCCATTCTGACTTCTCCCTATTTATGCAAACTCTCTGCTGCCTATTTGTCAACCATGTCTCTACCCAGGAAAAAATTCTCCTCCTATTCTGTGAGCCTTAAGTTTTCTCGATGGCCTCTGATTTGGAACTCTATCAAAAGCCTTACTGAAGTCCATATACAAAATATCATATTCAACACCATGATCTACCTCCTCAAACACCTTAGTGAAGAAAGTAAATTCGTAAGACAGGAACGCCCCTTTATAAAACCGTGCTGAGATTCATTAATCAATTTATGCCTTTTAAGATGGCTACGAATTGCCTCGGCAATTACTGATTCCATAAATTTACCAACTATGGAGGTAAGGCTTATTGATCTATAGTTCGAAGCTAAGGACCTGTCACCTGCCTTATAAATAGGTATTACATTTGCCATTTTCCACTTGTCTGGCACTATGCCAGTTTGTAGTGATATATTGGAAAGATTAGCCAAAGGTTTGCTAAGTTCCTCTTTACATTCCTTTAACACCCTTGCAAACAGTTCATCAGGACCTGGGGATTTGTTAGGCTTTAATTTCTTTATTTGTCTGAGGACCATGTCACTAGTTACCCTAATCGTGCATAGTTTATCGTCCTGTTCTACATAATTTATTGTTTCTGGAATTTCGCTAGTAACTTCCAGAGTAAAAACTAAGAGGAAGTAAGTATTGAAAAGTTCAATCATTTCCTTATCACTGGCCTGAATTACTCTTAGGTGGGCCTATCTTGTCCCTAATCTTACTAATGTATTCCTGAAAGAACCCGTTTCGGTTAGTCTTCGAATCCTTTGTGACTTTAGCCTCATAATCCCTTTTTGCTTTTCTTATTCCTTTTTTTTTATTTCTCTCTTTAATTGAATATATTGATTTAAATGCCCTTCCCCTCTTTTGATACGCCTATATATGCCTCTCTATTGACTAGTGAGATGTTTAATCTATTGTTTATCCATTTGGGCTCATTTTTTGTTAATCTAATTTCCCTACTCAGGACAAAAGTCGTCTGGGTAGCCAGTACTGTGCTCTGAAATACGTCATATTCGCCCTACCTACCTGACACATAATAAGGTCGTCCCAATTGAGCCCACCCAGGTAATTTCTCATACCCATGAAGTCGGCCAAGCGGAAATCTGGGACAGCGACTTGATTACAGTTACCTGGGTAATTCCATGATACATTGGAACTAAGTGATTTGTGATCACTTTCCCCCATCTCATCATTAACCTCAAGATTATTAATTAGTGATTCTTTGTTGGCAAGAACCCAGTCAAGCAGATTGTTCCTCTAGTTGGTTCTGTCACAAACTGTTATAAAAAGCAATCCTGAACAGTATCAAGAAAGTCGCTAGACTCAAGATTTCCTGTCACATTGTTCCAATCAATTTGTCTAAAGTTAAAATCTCCCATTAACACAACATTTTCATATCTAGACGCCTTTTGAATTTCTTCCCATAGCAGCTTACCGCACTCCCTATCAAGATTTGAGGCCTATAATTTTTATTATTATTATTATTATTATTATTATTATTATTATTATTATTATTAACACACTGGCCGATTCCCACCAAGGCAGGGTGGCCCGAAAAAGAAAAACTTTCACCATCATTCACTCCATCACTGTCTTGCCAGAAGGGTGTTCTACACTACAGTTTTTAAACTGCAACATTAACACCCATCCTTCAGAGTGCAGGCACTGTACTTCCCATCTCCAGGACTCAAGTCCGGCCTGCCGGTTTCCCTGAACCCCTTCATAAATGTTACTTTGCTCACGCTCCAACAGCACGTCAAGTATTAAAAACCATTTGTCTCCATTCACTCCTATCAAACACGCTCACGCATGCCCGCTGGAAGTCAAAGCCCCTCACACACACAACCTCCTTTACCCCCTCCCTCCAACCTTTCCTAGGCCGACCCCTACCCCGCCTCCCTTCTGCTACAGACTGATACACTCTTGAAGTCATTCTGTTTCGCTCCATTCTCTCTACATGTCCGAACCACCTCAACAACCCTTCCTCAGCCCTCTGGACAACAGTTTTGGCAATCCCGCACCTCCTCCTAACTTCCAAACTACGAATTGTCTGCATTATATTCACACCACACATTGCCCTCAGACATGACATCTCCACTGCCTCCAGCCTTCTCCTTGCTGCAACATTCATCACCCACGCTTCACACCCATATAAGAGCGTTGGTAAAACTATACTCTCATATATTCCCCTCTTTGCCTCCAAGGACAAAGTTCTTTGTCTCCACAGACTCCTAAGTGCACCGCTCACCCTTTTCCCCTCATCAATTCTATGATTCACCTCATATTTCATATATCCATCCGCTGACACGTCCACTCCCAAATATCTGAATACATTCACATCCTCCATACTCTCTCCCTCCAATCTGATATCCAATCTTCTCTCCCTCCAATCTGATAACCAATCTTTCAACACCTAATCTTTTTGTTATCCTCATAACTTTACTCTTTCCTGTATTCACTTTCAATTTTCTTCTTTTGCACACCTTACCAAATTCATCCACCAACCTCTGCAACTTCTCTTCAGAATCTCCCAAGAGCACAGTGTCATCAGCAAAGAGCAACTGTGAGTTGGTAGACAGCAACCACCCAGGGAAGTACTACCGTCCTGCCTGATGACTGAAACAGAAACTTGTAACTGTTTTACATGATGGTAGGATTGCTGGTGTCTTTTTCTGTCTCATAAACACGCTAGATAACAGGGATATCTTGCTACTCCTACTTACATTTTGGTCACACTTCACAGACACGCACATGCATATATATATATATATAATATATATATATATATATATATGTTTTTCTCCTTTTTCTAAATAACTCTTGTTCTTCTTTATTTCTTCTATTGTCCATGGGGAAGTGGAAAAGAATCTTTCCTCCGGAAGCCATGCGTGTCGTATGAGGCGACTAAAATGCCGGGAGCAATGGGCTAGTAACCCCTTCTCCTGTAAACATTTACTAAAAAGGAGAAGAAAAACTTTATAAAACTGGGATGCTTGAATGTGCGTGGATGTAGTGCGGATGACAAGAAACAGATGATTGCTGATGTTATGAATGAAAAGAAGTTGGATGTCCTGGCCCTAAGCGAAACAAAGCTGAAGGGGGTAGGGGAGTTTCGGTGGGGGGAAATAAATGGGATTAAAGCTGGAGTATCTGAGAGAGTTAGAGCTAGGGAAGGGGTAGCAATAATGTTGAAGGATCAGTTATGGAAGGAGAAAAGAGAATATGAATGTGCAAATTCAAGGATTATGTGGATTAAAGTAAAGGTTGGATGCGAAAACGTGGGTCATAATAAGCGTGTATGCATCTGGAGAAGAGAGGAATGTAGAGGAGAGAGAGAGATTTTGGAAGATGTTAAGTAAATGTATAGGAACCTTTGAACCAAGTGAGAGAGTAATTGTGGTAGGGGACCTGAATGCTAAAGTGGGAGAAACTTTTAGAGAGGGTGTGGTAGGTAAGTTTGGGGTGCCAGGTGTAAATGATAATGGGAGCCCTTTGATTGAACTTTGTATAGAAAGGGGTTTAGTTATAGGTAATACATATTTTAAGAAAAAGAGGATAAGATGTAGGGCGAAATGACAGTTTGTTGGATTATGTATTGGTAGATAGAAGACTGTTGAGTAGACTTCAGGATGTACATGTTTATAGAGGGGCCACAGATATATCAGATAACTTTTTAGTTGTAGCTACACTGAGAGTAAAAGGTAGATGGGATACAAGGAGAATAGAAGCATCAGGGAAGAGAGAGGTGAAGGTTTATAAATTAAAAGAGGAGGCAGTTAGGGTAAGATATAAACAGCTATTGGAGGATAGATGGGCTAATGAGACCATAGGCAATGGGGTCGAAGAGGTATGGGGTAGGTTTAAAAATGTAGTGTTAAGAGTGTTCAGCAGAAGTTTGTGGTTACAAGAAAGTGGGTGTGGGAGGGAAGAGGAGCGATTGGTGGAATGATGTAAAGAGAGTAGTAAGGGAGAAAAAGTTAGCATATATGAGAAGTTTTTACAAAGTAGAAATGATGCAAGGAGGGAAGAGTATATGGAGAAAAAGAGAGAGGTTAAGAGAGTGGTGAAGCAATGTAAAAAGAGAGCAAATGAGAGAGTGGGTGAGATGTTATCAACAAATTTTGTTGAAAATAAGAAAAGTTTTGGAGTGAGATTAACAAGTTAAGGAAGCCTAGAGACAAATGGATTTGTCAGTTAAAAAAAAGGAGAGGAGAGTTATTAAATGGAGAGTTAGAGGTATTGGGAAGATGGAGGGAATATTTTGAGGAATTGTTAAATGTTGATGAAGATAGGGAAGCTGTGATTTCGTGTATAGGGCAAGGAGGAATAACATCTTGTAGGAGTGAGGAAGAGCCAGTTGTGAGTGTGGGGGAAGTTCGTGAGGCAGTAGGTAAAATGAAAGGGGGTAAAGCAGCTGGGATAAAGATAGAAATGTTAAAAGCAGGTGGGGATATAGTTTTGGAGTGGTTGGTGCTATTATTTAATAAATGTATGGAAGAGGGTAAGGTACCTGGGGACTGGGAGAGAGCATGCATAGTTCTTTTGTATAAAATCAAAGGGGACAAAAGAGAGTGCAAAAATTATAGGGGGATAAGTCTGTTGAGTATACCTGGTAAAGTGTATGGTAGAGTTGTTATTGAAAGAATTAAGAGTAAGACGGAGAATAGGATAGCAGATGAACAAGGAGGTTTTAGGAAAGGTAGGGGGTGTGTGGACCAGGTGTTTACAGTGAAACATATAAGTGAACATTATTTAGATAAGGCTAAAGAGGTCTTTGTGGCATTTATGGATTTGGAAATGGCGAATGACAGGGTGGATAGGGGGGCAATGTGACAGATGTTGCAGGTGTATGGTATAGGAGGTAGGTTACTGAAAGCAGTGAAGAGTTTTTACAAGGATAGTGAGGCTCAAGTTAGAGTATGTAGGAAAGAGGGAGATTATTTCCCAGTAAAAGTAGGCCTTAGACAAGGATGTGTGATGTCACCGTGGTTGTTTAATATATTTATAGATGGGGTTGTAAGAGAAGTAAATGCGAGGGTCTTGGCAAGAGTCGTGGAGTTAAAAGAAAAAGAATCACAGATAAAGTGGGAGTTGCATATAAATCACATCCAAAATTAATTTTTCACGACCTTCGAGAAGCTGTAGCCAAACAGATTCTGTGTCCGATGTTTCTAATCTTACATACTGTCTAACACAACAATTTAAATTTGACTTACATCGCCACTCCACCACCCTTCCTGTTTACCCTATCAGTGTGGAATAGTTTATAACCCTGTATGTTGCATTCAGAAGGCATTTCTCTATCTTTCAAGTTGAACCAGGTCACTGTTATAGCAATAATATCTATATTACCTGCACTTGCAAGTAATCTTAGCTCATCTATCTTATTTCTTAGACTCCTGCTATTTGTATAGTAAACCTTAAGGGAGCTAGTCACTCGTTGCCCTCTACTATCTCTCTTTGTTGAGAAATTGCTCTGCCCTTACTAGCAATTTTATTTTGAATATTGTCTTTTAAACATATCCCTGAGGTATCCTTGTAATATCTGATGTTTTCAACCCTAATACTTTAGCCTGATTGTTTCCCACAAACACCCATACCTCTATAATCTATCAGTTTAAATTCCTAGACAAGTCATCAATGACCCCCTCAGTTGAACTGGCTAATGCAACCACTCCAGCCCCAGAGAGATGAACCCCATCCCTTGCATACATATGCTTGCCATATAATTTGTCCCAGTTATCAATGAATAGGATTGCAAGTTCCTTGCAGTACCTGTCTAGCCAGCAATTTATACCAATTGCCCTAGACATCCATTTACTGCCCACTCTCCTAGGCAAGATGCTTCATATGACTGGGATCCCTCCCTTATACCTGACAACTTCTATGGCTGACCTGTACTTATCCAGCAGCTCCTGTCTCCTGCCCTTCCTGATGTCATTTCTACCAGCACTAAGACAGATAATGGACTTGTTCCCATTACCTGACATAATATTATCCAACCTGATGATTATGTCACAAACACCAGCTCCTGGGAGGCACACCCTCTGACCTTCCTACCTCTGTTACATAAAGCACTGTCCATATATCTTACCTGAGAATCTCCTACAATTAGAATATTCTTACCTTGATTAGCAGGGGAGTCAGTGGTATCTTTAACCTTACTAACCACTGAAATACACTCGTCCTGGAGAACAGAGCATCGATTTCCTAGTTTCACATCTTCTCTATTAACCTTCCTTATCTTCCTTCTTCGTGAACTGTGAACCACTTGCCACTTAGTGGCTGCAACTCTTTAGCTCACTGCTAGTATCCTTTTCCTCACCAGCCCCCACTATCTCTCACTCCCAAACCCATCTAGGCGAAGCTTCAGCCTCCTATTTTTCTCCTGAAGAAGTAGAATCCTCCTTCTTCAACACTTTAACTTGAGATTCCAAAACACTACACCAGGCCATGGTGCTCAGTAACGCTCCACGCTAACTTCCAGACAGCTTAGGACAGTGACCACCCGTGACCTCTGACCGCAGCGTACATACTCAGCCTACCTGGAGAGTGTTCTGGGGGTCAATGCCCCCACAGGCCAGTCCCTGACCAGCCCTCCTGGTAGATCAGGTCCTGATAAACCAGGCTGTTACTGCTGGCGGAGCGTAGTCCAATGTACGACCCACAGTCCAGCTGATCTGGTAATGACTGTTCAGCTCTCTCTTGAAGGCAGCCTGGGATCTACAGTGCTAGTCACAGCATTATGCCGGGTGAGCGCCCCAACATAATGCAGTGACAAAAATCAAAGGCCTACCATACAGGGATGTCTTTTCTCGTCAGTGTATTATGCCGGGTAGAAGCCGTTACCATGATGTCACGGCCTGCTGCCACACTCCACAGCGATTCCTCAGTGCTCACGTGGCTGCCGTGGTGAGAGGAAGTGTTGTACTTTTGTCTCATCTCTTGTCCAGCATTCCCTTTGGTTTTGGGGCTATACATGTTTGATTATGGGTAAAAGGAAGTCTTTAACACCTGAAACTGTAGCTCAAACCATGGGGCTTCACAAAGCTGGACACCAGACGAAAGAAGTAGTTGAGAATGTTGGTGTGTGTGAGCATTCAGTGAGGAACTGGGTGCAGTGTTTCAAGGCTGGTGGCGGTATTGAGTTACCATCTGCCAAACTTCATCCTGGCCCCCCTCGAAGAGAACATCTGTTCGTACCTTAACTGTGTTAAAGAAGCAGTTAGAGAGTACCCCTAAGATAACTGCTAGAGAATTAAAAGTAAAGAACCCACATCTTCTCTTAGAGGTGTCTGTAAGAACTGTTAACAGACGTGTCAGAACTGGGCTACAGTAGTTACTGCCAGGTTAAGAAACTGATCCTCTCCAAGCCACAGAAGAAATGTAGGCTGGATTATGCAAAGAAATATCTTCACTGGAATCCTCAACAGTGGTCTGAAGTACTTGGGAGTGATGAAGCAACCTTCACCGTCACCTGTAACCATGAGGGACATGTATACTGGCCCAGAGGTAGTGACCCTCTAGACCCACGCTACACCTGTGGGACCACCAAACACTCAGACTTACTCAAGGTTTGGGGGTGTTTCAGTGCTCAGCATGTTGGTGAACTCATTGTGCTTCCCAAAAACCAGTATATGAACCAGTACAATTACCTAGAGTTGTGTGACAATTTACCTGAGGCATTTGACAAGTGTGGGGTACGGTTTTTATGCAGGATGGTTTACCATGTCATTCCGCCAAATCTGTACTTCAGTGGCTTAAGGGCTGTGAAGTGATGTTCTTATATGACTGGCCAAGCAATTCCCCAGACCTAAACCGTCCATACAAAGGAGAATCTTGAAGAACAGGAGGAGAATGAGGTAATCAGTCCCTCAACCTTGATTCGATGTGGTCAGTCCATCAATCTTGAATAGAATACGGCATACGTGCGTAGAAGGAGCTTATAAACCGTTGGTTCTCTGAACCATTCATCTACAAACCTGTCAGACACTGCAACTTCTTCGGATCTTAATACTTGGGAATTCTTCGCTTGCCTAATTCTTGGGCACAACCTACTTCCACATTGAACAAATGTGACACTACCTATGACTGCTACACCTCTCCTACCATACGGTTTATAAGCTCCTTCTACGCACGTATGCCGTATTCTATTCAAGATTGATGGACTGACCACATCGACTCAAGGTTGAGGGACTGATTACCTCATTCTCCTCCTGTTCAAGATTCTCCTTTGTATGGACTGATGAAGCCACTGTGTGGCGAAACGTTTCCTCAATGAAGATACTCAAGAGTTGCACATGTGTCTAATTTATCAACATGTCGGTTCTCTGAACCATTCATCTACAAACCAGAGTATCACGATGAAGAATTCGACACACGTACAATATCTGGGTATCGGATCCTACAAGACTACGGTTCACATCACCAACTTCAAGGCTGAGAGACTGATTACCTCGTCCTTGGAATATAATTCTATGTTCTTCAGCTCTTGTCCTTTTATTGATAAAGTCACTAGCTAGCGAAACGTTTACAAATCAAGATACCCAGATGTTGCACATGTGTCTAATTCTTCATCTTGTCGGTATAATTTTTTTTGAAGAGACGTGAAAAAACTTTCACCATGAGCAACAAGTATACAGTGATAACTCCTTAAGTGTAAAAGTTTCGACACTTTTCAACAGCCTCTCTATATAAAGGATAATTACAAGAGACCTCTTCAGCAGCTGTCCTCAATAAGGAGCATGACAAGTTCCTGGTCAGCTGGACTGGTTTATTTTCACTGAATTATTTCCTGCTAACACCAATAGCCTGACTGATCAGACCAGTAGTCATGAGGACTGATTCTTGACCAGGCAGCAAGGGCAACGACCTTTCCCCCCGAACCATCAAGCAGTAGTGAATACTTACATCTGGGACCGCCCAAGATTACACTCGGATCTGTTGGTTGTGAGCCAAAGGAGCTACCACAGAGCCTCTACATTCCATCTTTCTTTCCTTATAACTTTCTCTCTGGAGTGATGAACGTACTCATAATGCAGGAAATACTACCGGCCACTTGTTATGCCGAGAATTAACACCATGCTGACCATCTTGCGTCTCCTTATTATCACTTACCTCTCACACCTTGCATCAGTGAGACTCACCTCTCACACCTTGCATCAGTGAGAGACTCGCCTCTCACACCTTGCATCAGTGAGAGACTCGCCTCTCACACCTTGCATCAGTGAGAGACTTACCTTTCACACCTTGCATCAGTGAGAGACTCGCCTCTCACACCTTGCATCAGTGAAAGACTCGCTTCTCACACCTTGTATCAGTGAGAGACTTGCCTCTCACACCTTGCATTAGTGAGAGACTTACCTCTCACACCTTGCATCAGTGAGAGACTTACCTCTCACACCTTGCATCAGTGAGAGACTTACCTCTCACACCTTGTATCAGTGAGAGACTTGCCTCTCACACCTTGCATTAGTGAGAGACTTACCTCTCACACCTTGCATCAGTGAGAGACTTACCTCTCACACCTTGCATCAGTGAGAGACTTACCTCTCACACCTTGCATCAGTGAGAGACTTACCTCTCACACCTTGCATCAGTGAGAGACTCGCCTCTCACACCTTGCATCAGTGAGAGACTTACCTCTCACACCTTGTATCAGTGAGAGACTTACCTCTCACACCTTGCATCAGTGAGAGACTTACCTCTCACACCTTGCATCAGTGAGGAACTTACCTCTCACACCTTGCATCAGTGAGGGACTTAACTCTCACACCTTGCATCAGTGAGGAACTTACCTCTCACACCTTGCATCAGTGAAAGACTTAGCTCTCACACCTTGCATCAGTGAGAGACTTACCTCTCACACCTTGCATCAGTGACAGACTTATCTCTCACACCTTGCATCAGTGAGACTCGCCTCTCACACCTTGCATCAGTGAGAGACTCGCCTCTCACATTTTGCATCAGTGAGAGACTTATCTCTCAAACCTTGCATCAGTGACACTCGCCTCTCGCACTTTGCATCAGTGAGAGACTTACCTCTCACACCCTGCAACAGTGAGAGACTTACCTCTCACACCTTGCATCAGTGAGAGACTCATCTCTCACACCTTGCATCAGTGAGACTCGCCTCTCACACCTTGCATCAGTGAGACTCGCCTCTCACACCTTGCATCAGTGAGAGACTTATCTCTCACACCTTGCATCAGTGAGACTCGCCTTTCACACCTTGCATCAGTGAGAGATTTACCTCTCACACCTTGCATCAGTGAGAGACTTACCTCTCACACCTTGCATCAGTGAGAGACTTACCTCTCACACCTTGCATCAGTGAGACTTATCTCTCACACCTTGCATCAGTGAGAGACTTACCTCTCACACCTAGCATCAATGAGAGACTTACCTATCACACCTAGCATCAGTGAGAGACTCGCCTCTCACACCTTGCATCAATGAGAGACTTACCTCTCACACCTTGCATCAGTGAAAGACTCGCTTCTCACACCTTGCATCAGTGAGACTAGCCTCTCACACCTTGCATCAGTGAGAGACTTACCTCTCACACCTTGCATCAGTGAGAGACTCACTTCTCACACCTTGCATCAGTGAGAGACTCGCCTCTCACACCTTGCATCAGTGAGAGACTTACCTCTCACACCTTGCATCAGTGAAATACTCGCTTCTCACACCTTGCATCAGTGAGACTTGCCTCTCACACCTTGCATCAGTGAGAGAGACGCCTCTTACACCTTGCATCAGTGAGAGACTTACCTCTCACACCTTGCATCAGTGAGAGACTCACTTCTCACACCTTGCATCAGTGAGAGACTCGCCTCTCACATTTTGCATCAGTGAGAGACTTATCTCTCACACCTTGCATCAGTGAGACTCGCCTCTCGCACTTTGCATCAGTGAGAGACTTACCTCTCACACCCTGCATCAGTGAGAGACTTACCTCTCACACCTTGCATCAGTGAGAGACTCACCTCTCACACCTTGCATCAGTGAGAGACTCGCCTCTCACACCTTGCATCAGTGAGAGACTTACCTCTCACACCTTGCATCAGTGAGACTCGCCTCTCGCACTTTGCATCAGTGAGAGACTTACCTCTCACACCTTGCATCAGTGAGAGACTTACCTCTCACACCTTGCATCAGTGAGAGACTCATCTCTCACACCTTGCATCAGTGAGAGACTCGCCTCTCACACCTTGCATCAGTGAGACTCGCCTCTCGCACTTTGCATCAGTGAGAGACTTACCTCTCACACCTTGCATCAGTGAGAGACTTACCTCTCACACCTTGCATCAGTGAGAGACTTACCTCTCACACCTTGCATCAGTGAGAGACTTACCTCTCACACCTTGCATCAGTGAGAGACTTACCTCTCACACCTTGCATCAGTGAGAGACTTACCTCTCACACCTTGCATCAGTGAGAGACTTACCTCTCACACCTTGCACCAGTGAGAGACTTACCTCTCACACCTTGCATCAGTGAGAGAATTACCTCTCACACCTTGCATCACTGAGAGACTTGCCTTTCACACCTTGCATCAGTGAGAGACTTGCCTTTCACACCTTGAATCAGTGAGAGACTCACCTCTCACACCTTGCATCAGTGAGAGACTTACCTCTCACACCTTGCATCAGTGAGAGACTTACCTCTCACACCTTGCATCAGTGAGACTCGCCTCTCACACCTTGCATCAGTGTGAGACTCGCCTCTCACACCTTGCATCAGTGAGAGACTTACCTCTCACACCTTGCATCAGTGAGAGACCTCTCACACCTTGCATCAGTGAGAGACTTACCTCTCACACTTTGCATCAGTGAGAGACTTACCTCTCACACCTTGCATCAGTGAGAGACTTGCCTTTCACACCTTGAATCAGTGAGAGACTCGCCTCTCACACCTTGCATCAGTGAGAGACTTACCTCTCACACCTTGCATCAGTGAGAGACTTACCTCTCACACCTTGCATCAGTGAGAGACTTACCTCTCACACCTTGCATCAGTGAGACTCGCCTCTCACACCTTGCATCAGTGAGAGAATTACCTCTCACACCTTACATCAGTGAGACTCGCCTCCCACACCTTGCATCAGTGAGAGACCTCTCATACCTTGCATCAGTGAGAGACTTACCTCTCACACCTTGCATCAGTGAGAGACTTATCTCTCACACCTTGCATCAGTGAGACTCGCCTCTCACACCTTGCATCAGTGAGAGACTTACCTATCACACCTAGCATCAGTGAGAGACTTACCTATCACACCTAGCATCAGTGAGAGACTCGCCTCTCACACCTTGCATCAATGAGAGACTTACCTCTCACACCTTGCATCAGTGAAAGACTCGCTTCTCACACCTTGCGTCAGTGAGACTCGCTTCTCGCACTTTGCATCAGTGAGAGACTTATATCTCACACCTTGCATCAGTGAGAGAGACGCCTCTCACACCTTGCATCAGTGAGAGACTCGCCTCTCACACCTTGCATCAGTGAGAGACTCGCCTCTCACATTTTGCATCAGTGAGAGACTTACCTATCACACCTTGCATCAGTGAGAGACTTACCTATCACACCTTGCATCAGTGAGACACTTACCTATCACCCCTTGCATCAGTGAGAGACTTACCTCTCACACTTTGCATCAGTGAGAGACTTACCTCTCACACCTTGCATCAGTGAGAGACTTACCTCTCACACCTTGCATCAGTGAGAGACTTGCCTTTCACACCTTGAATCAGTGAGAGACTCACCTCTCACACCTTGCATCAGTGAGACTCGCCTTTCACACCTTGCATCAGTGAGAGACTTACCTCTCACACCTTGCATCAGTGAGACTCGCCTCTCACACCTTGCATCAGTGAGAGACTTACCTCTCACACCTTGCATCAGTGAGAGACTCGCCTCTCACACCTTGCATCAGTGAGAGACCTCTCACACCTTGCATCAGTGAGAGACTTACCTCTCACACCTTGCATCAGTGAGAGACTTACCTCTCACACCTTGCATCAGTGAGAGACTTACCTCTCACACCTTGCATCAGTGAGAGACTCGCCTCTCACACCTTGCATCAGTGAGAGACTTACCTCTCACACCTTGCATCAGTGAGAGACTTACCTCTCACACCTTGCGTCAGTGAGAGACTTACCTCTCACACCTTGCATCAGTGAGAGATTTACCTCTCACACCTTGCATCAGTGAGAGACTTATCTCTCACACCTTGCATCAGTGAGACTCGCCTCTCACACCTTGCATCAGTGAGACTCGCCTCTCACACCTTGCATCAGTGAGACTCGCCTCTCACACCTTGCATCAGTGAGAGACTTACCTCTCACACCTAGCATCAGTGAGAGACTTACCTCTCACACCTAGCATCAGTGAGAGACTCTCCTCTCACACCTTGCATCAATGAGAGATTTCTCACACCTTGCATCAGTGAGAGACTCGCCTCTCACACCTTGCATCAATGAGAGACTTACCTCTCACACCTTGCATCAGTGAGAGACTCGCCTCTCACACCTTGCATCAGTGAGAGACCTCTCACACCTAGCATCAGTGAGAGACTTACCTCTCACACCTTGCATCAGTGAGAGACTTACCTCTCACACCTTGCATCAGTGAGAGACTTACCTCTCACACCTTGCATCAGTGAGAGACTCGCCTCTCACACCTTGCATCAGTGAGAGACTTACCTCTCACACCTTGCATCAGTGAGAGACTTACCTCTCACACCTTGCATCAGTGAGAGACTTACCTCTCACACCTTGCATCAGTGAGAGACTTACCTCTCACACCTTGCATCAGTGAGAGACTTACCTCTCACACCTTGCATCAGTGAGAGACTTACCTCTCACACCTTGCATCAGTGAGAGACTTACCTCTCACACCTTGCATCAGTGAGAGACTTACCTCTCACACCTTGCATCAGTGAGAGACTCGCCTCTCACACCTTGCATCAGTGAGAGACTTACCTCTCACACCTTGCATCAGTGAGAGACTCGCCTCTCACACCTTGCATCAGTGAGAGACTTACCTCTCACACCTTGCATCAGTGAGAGACTGTCAGCAGTTTACTCATATAGTCTGTAACTTTAAGTTTAGGTAAGATTTGTCAGGAAACAGGACTAGTGTTTCTTGACGAGGGTCTGTAAGTCTCTTAGATTGGATAAATCTGATAGATTAGGTAAGAGCCTGATAAATTAGTTATCAGGCACTTAGCTAATCGACCAAGCTCTAAGCTAATCTATCAGGTTTTTACTTAATCTACCAAGCTCCTAGCTGATCTATCAGACTCTTAGCTAATCTCTCAGGCTCTTAACTCGTCCATCAGGTATATTTCTTTCTTAAATCTAACCATTCTGGAATCCTGGTGTTCTTAAGAGAATAATCAGGTTATCTTTTCCAACTTAATCGTAGTCCCTTCATTTTTCACCTGAACAGTCAGCTGACTAATTAGCTGACTTATCAGCTGACTAATCAGGTTCCTTCATACTCGACAAACCTTCACAGTCGACAAACCCTTATACTCGATACACCACTTATGCTTTCTCGTAATTAAAAAAGAGGACTAATCACATTCTGCCAATTTTCTTGCCCGTAACATGCCTGTGACTTATTTTCTGAGTTCTGCTCTCAAAATCCAGCCTGAGGCTAAACATCACTGTGTACAGTGTGTGTTGATTACTGATAAGGATCAAGTATTGTGTTGAGCTGGCCAGTGCTGTTCCCTTTGTGATTTAATTTGACCAATCAAGATTCTCATGGTATAACTATAAGGGAACCAATCGCGTACTTACCATGATGTGGGAGAACCCTTCCTTCTGTTCAGCAGTTACCATGGTGTGAGATAACTCTACCGTCTGCTCAGGAGTTATTATGGTGTTAGATAACACTACCGGCTGCTCAACACTTACCATGGTGTGGGAGCATCCTTCCCTCTATTCAACACTTACCTGAAATAAGAATAATATGCTTAATATACTGAAAAACTTTTCGTAAAGCATACATTTCTTACGACACACACACAGATGAAGACCAAGACAGGAATATGAAGACAACAACAGGGACATGAACACAATAGTGGAGGTGGCTAGAAGAGTTCATAAGGAAACAACAGACTGTTGAAGTCTAGTGCTACACGGGGCGATGGAAATCTTAATGAGTCAGAGAGAGAGAATGCAACGAACCAGCGAGGCTGGACCGTGTGTTTTTCTTTCATTACTCTGATGTAGAGTACACCGAACAAGAGAGGCCCCTTGGTTGAAGATTGAGACACTTATGCAGCATATGGGAATCTTTATTCAGGAAACGTTTCGCCACACAGTGGCTTCATCAGTCCAATACAAAGAGGCGAAACGTTTCCTGAATAAAGATTCCCATATGCTGCATAAGTGTCTCAATCTTCAACTTGTCGGTTTTTCAAACCATTCATCACAGGCCCCTTGGTGCTAGCGATCATGCAGTACTGTGGTTAGATTACTTTGTAAAAGAGAATGTGGAGAGAAATGCAGAACATGAAGAAAACAAACCTTACCTTAAAAGAGGAGACTACACAGGCATGAGGTAATTTCTGAGTGGATTGCGAGGGTAAAGATAGCAAGCTAGAAAGTTCCAGGAAGCAGACGAGACATTCCCAGAAGCGAAAAATGCAGAGGCAAGAATATACCGAGTCCATGGTTCACCCAGATGTGAAGGGAGGGAAAAGCTAAACGTTCAAAACAGTTG
The DNA here is from genome assembly GCF_038502225.1 of Cherax quadricarinatus. NCBI lineage: Eukaryota > Metazoa > Arthropoda > Malacostraca > Decapoda > Parastacidae > Cherax > Cherax quadricarinatus. The sequence goes on along the minus strand of NC_091350.1, from coordinate 19,426,651 downwards.
AAGACAAATAGAAATCAAAGAATGCTGGAGAACAGAGAAGTGAGAAGAGCCGAGAATGAATACACATGAGTAGGTAATGCGGGAGAACGACAATTTGAAAATGACAGAGTATCAAAAGCCAAATTTGAGCCAAGGTTGCTACACAGCCACATAAGAACGAGAACTGTGGAGGACCGGGTAATAAGGTTAAAGGAAGGAAGGAGGGAAGCTCACTAGGAAAGCCCTGGAAGTCTGCAAGAAACTGAAAAAAAGATTTAGGGAGGTATTAGCAATGGAACCAGGAACACTGCCAAAGACCAAGAGGGAGAGTGCACCGACGAGTACTAGACAATACAGACCATGGGAGGAGAGGTGAAGAAACTACCGAGTGATCTAGATACCTCGAAGGCAATGGGACCACGCATTTCTCTGTGGATTCTTAGAGAAGAAAACTGTGTGAACCACAGCAGTAATATTCAATAAGTGAATTGAAACAGAGCAACTGCAAGTCTAGAAAACATCAAATGTAGTTCCAATATTTTAAGAAAGGGAGAGGCAGCATTAAACTACAGGGCAGTGTCACTGACATACAGAGTTTGTAAAGTTATGGAGAAGATTACCAGGAGAATATTAGTGGAGCACATGGAAAGGTGCGAATTCACAAACAGGTAGCAAGGTTTTAGTGATAGTAAATCCTGTCTCACATATCTGCTTGAATTCTATGACCAGGTAACGAAAGTTAGGCAGGAAAGAGAGGGATGGGTGAACTGCATATTTTGGACCGTCAGAAGGTATTCGAAACAGTACCGCACAAGAGACGGGGAAAAAACTAAAGAAGCAGGCAGGAATAATAGGAAAGCACTGTTGTGAATGAAGGAATACTTAGCATTGTGTATTTAAAAAACATGACAGGAAATTTAGTCAGAAGTGTCCCTGTTCGCCGATGGCGTAAAACTAATGAGGAGAATACCAACAGAAGCAGACCAGGAGTACAAATGGATCTAGACAAGCTGCAGGATTAGTCTGACAAGTGGCTATAAAAATTTAACCACAGCAAATGCAAAGTTGTGAAAGTCTAGGAAGGGCAAAAAAAGACTGCAATCAGAGTACAGGCTCGGGGGACATATGTTGCAAACCTCCCTAAAGCAGAAGTACCTCTGGGTGCACATAATCCCAAAGATGTCGCCAGTTGCACATCCACCTAACAGCGCTAGACCTAACGCAAGACTGGCAAATTTAAGGGTAGCTTACAGGAAAACTCAACAAGGAGGTATTTACGACCTAGTACACGGTGTATGTGAGCCCCACCTAGAGAATGCAGCGCCAGCATGGATCCCGCACTTGATAAATATAAAGATGCCAGAAAAAAAGTGCAGAAGTGTGCAGTGAGACTAGTCTCACAACTGAGGGGTACGAGGAGAGACTAGGGAAGCTAAACCTAATGACATTAGAGGACAGAAGGACTAGGGGTGGCACAATTACGACGTACAATCTATGTGAGAGGAGCTGAGCGGGTGGAGAGGGCGAGGCTGAGAGGCGAGACTCAGGTACATGAGGACACAACCGGATGTTAAGAACACAGATGAGTCACAAGGCTGTCAGGTAGTGGGACAACCTAGACAGTAAAACTGTAGAGGCAGGATTCATTCATGGCTTTAAGAACAGGTATGATAGGGCTCACTCAGCCAGGAGAGAGTGAAGACAGTAGAAGCCAGCGTAGAAACTGGGACAGAAGCAGAGACTCGACCCTTATAACCACAAATGAGTAAAAAAGGTGAGTACACACTCCCCCCCCCCCAACCATCTCTCTCTCACAACATATATTTGTAACAATACATTAATAACATTCTAACAAGTGTGATGAAGACACGTAATGTCTTTTCCCCTCTCCATGAAGTGAGGTAGGTGTCTCCCCTCCATGAAGTGAGGTAGGTGTCTCCCCTCCATGAAGAGTGAGGTAGGTGTCTCCCCTCCATGAAGAGTGAGGTAGGTGTCTCCCCTCCATGAAGTGAGGTAGGTGTCTCCCCTCCATGAAGAGTGAGGTAGGTGTCTCCCCTCCATGAAGAGTGAGGTAAGTGTCTCCCCTCCATGAAGAGTGAGGTAGGTGTCTCCCCTCCATGAAGAGTGAGGTAGGTGTCTCCCCTCCATGAAGAGTGAGGTAGGTGTCTCCCCTCCATGAAGAGTGAGGTAGGTGTCTCCCCTCCATGAAGAGTGAGGTAGGTGTCTCCCCTCCATGAAGAGTGAGGTAGGTGTCTCCCCTCCATGAAGAGTGAGGGAGGTGTCTCCCCTCCATGAAGAGTGAGGTAGGTGTCTCCCCTCCATGAAGAGTGAGGTAGGTGTCTCCCCTCCATGAAGAGTGAGGTAGGTGTCTCCCCTCCATGAAGAGTGAGGTAAGTGTCTCCCCTCCATGAAGAGTGAGGTAGGTGTCTCCCCTCCATGAAGAGTGAGGTAGGTGTCTCCCCTCCATGAAGAGTGAGGGAGGTGTCTCCCCTCCATGAAGAGTGAGGTAGCTGTCTCCAATCCATGAAGAGTGAGGTAGGTGTCTCCCCTCCATGAAGAGTGAGGGAGGTGTCTCCCCTCCATGAAGAGTGAGGTAGGTGTCTCCCATCCATGAAGAGTGAGGTAGGTGTCTCCCATCCATGAAGAGTGAGGGAGGTGTCTCCCCTCCATGAAGAGTGAGGTAAGTGTCTCCCCTCCATGAAGAGTGAGGTAGGTGTCTCCCCTCCATGAAGAGTGAGGGAGGTGTCTCCCCTCCATGAAGAGTGAGGGAGGTGTCTCCCCTCCATGAAGAGTGAGGGAGGTGTCTCCCCTCCATGAAGAGTGAGGTAGGTGTCTCCCCTCCATGAAGAGTGAGGTAGGTGTCTCCCCTCCATGAAGAGTGAGGTAGCTGTCTCCAATCCATGAAGAGTGAGGTAGGTGTCTCCCCTCCATGAAGAGTGAGGGAGGTGTCTCCCCTCCATGAAGAGTGAGGTAGGTGTCTCCCATCCATGAAGAGTGAGGTAGGTGTCTCCCATCCATGAAGAGTGAGGTAGGTGTCTCCCATCCATGAAGAGTGAGGGAGGTGTCTCCCATCCATGAAGAGTGAGGTAGGTGTCTCCCCTCCATGAAGAGTGAGGTAGGTGTCTCCCATCCATGAAGAGTGAGGTAGGTGTCTCCCCTCCATGAAGAGTGAGGTAGGTGTCTCCCATCCATGAAGAGTGAGGTAGGTGTCTCCCATCCATGAAGAGTGAGGTAGGTGTCTCCCATCCATGAAGAGTGAGGTAGGTGTCTCCCATCCATGAAGAGTGAGGGAGGTGTCTCCCATCCATGAAGAGTGAGGTAGGTGTCTCCCATCCATGAAGAGTGAGGTAGGTGTCTCCCATCCATGAAGAGTGAGGGAGGTGTCTCCCATCCATGAAGAGTGAGGTAGGTGTCTCCCATCCATGAAGAGTGAGGTAGGTGTCTCCCATCCATGAAGAGTGAGGTAGGTGTCTCCCATCCATGAAGAGTGAGGTAGGTGTCTCCCATCCATGAAGAGTGAGGGAGGTGTCTCCCCTCCATGAAGAGTGAGGTAGGTGTCTCCCCTCCATGAAGAGTGAGGTAGGTGTCTCCCATCCATGAAGAGTGAGGTAGGTGTCTCCCATCCATGAAGAGTGAGGTAGGTGTCTCCCATCCATGAAGAGTGAGGTAGGTGTCTCCCATCCATGAAGAGTGAGGTAGGTGTCTCCCCTCCATGAAGAGTGAGGTAGGTGTCTCCCATCCATGAAGAGTGAGGTAGGTGTCTCCCATCCATGAAGAGTGAGGTAGGTGTCTCCCCTCCATGAAGAGTGAGGGAGGTGTCTCCCATCCATGAAGAGTGAGGTAGGTGTCTCCCATCCATGAAGAGTGAGGTAGGTGTCTCCCATCCATGAAGAGTGAGGTAGGTGTCTCCCATCCATGAAGAGTGAGGTAGGTGTCTCCCATCCATGAAGAGTGAGGTAGGTGTCTCCCATCCATGAAGAGTGAGGGAGGTGTCTCCCATCCATGAAGAGTGAGGTAGGTGTCTCCCCTCCATGAAGAGTGAGGGAGGTGTCTCCCATCCATGAAGAGTGAGGTAGGTGTCTCCCCTCCATGAAGAGTGAGGGAGGTGTCTCCCCTCCATGAAGAGTGAGGTAGGTGTCTCCCATCCATGAAGAGTGAGGTAGGTGTCTCCCATCCATGAAGAGTGAGGTAGGTGTCTCCCATCCATGAAGAGTGAGGTAGGTGTCTCCCCTCCATGAAGAGTGAGGTAGGTGTCTCCCCTCCATGAAGAGTGAGGTAGGTGTCTCCCCTCCATGAAGAGTGAGGTAGGTGTCTCCCATCCATGAAGAGTGAGGTAGGTGTCTCCCCTCCATGAAGAGTGAGGGAGGTGTCTCCCCTCCATGAAGAGTGAGGTAGGTGTCTCCCCTCCATGAAGAGTGAGGTAGGTGTCTCCCCTCCATGAAGAGTGAGGGAGGTGTCTCCCCTCCATGAAGAGTGAGGTAGGTGTCTCCCCTCCATGAAGAGTGAGGTAGGTGTCTCCCCTCCATGAAGAGTGAGGTAGGTGTCTCCCCTCCATGAAGAGTGAGGGAGGTGTCTCCCCTCCATGAAGAGTGAGGTAGGTGTCTCCAGTCCATGAAGAGTGAGGTAGGTGTCTCCCCTCCATGAAGAGTGAGGTAGGTGTCTCCCATCCATGAAGAGTGAGGTAGGTGTCTCCCCTCCATGAAGAGTGAGGGAGGTGTCTCCCCTCCATGAAGAGTGAGGTAGGTGTCTCCCCTCCATGAAGAGTGAGGTAGGTGTCTCCCCTCCATGAAGAGTGAGGGAGGTGTCTCCCCTCCATGAAGAGTGAGGGAGGTGTCTCCCCTCCATGAAGAGTGAGGGAGGTGTCTCCCCTCCATGAAGAGTGAGGGAGGTGTCTCCCCTCCATGAAGAGTGAGGGAGGTGTCTCCCCTCCATGAAGAGTGAGGTAGGTGTCTCCCCTCCATGAAGAGTGAGGTAGGTGTCTCCCCTCCATGAAGAGTGAGGGAGGTGTCTCCCCTCCATGAAGAGTGAGGTAGGTGTCTCCCATCCATGAAGAGTGAGGTAGGTGTCTCCCATCCATGAAGAGTGAGGTAGGTGTCTCCCATCCATGAAGAGTGAGGTAGGTGTCTCCCATCCATGAAGAGTGAGGTAGGTGTCTCCCCTCCATGAAGAGTGAGGTAGGTGTCTCCCCTCCATGAAGAGTGAGGTAGGTGTCTCCCATCCATGAAGAGTGAGGTAGGTGTCTCCCCTCCATGAAGAGTGAGGTAGGTGTCTCCCCTCCATGAAGAGTGAGGTAGGTGTCTCCCATCCATGAAGAGTGAGGTAGGTGTCTCCCCTCCATGAAGAGTGAGGTAGGTGTCTCCCCTCCATGAAGAGTGAGGTAGGTGTCTCCCATCCATGAAGAGTGAGGTAGGTGTCTCCCCTCCATGAAGAGTGAGGGAGGTGTCTCCCCTCCATGAAGAGTGAGGTAGGTGTCTCCCATCCATGAAGAGTGAGGTAGGTGTCTCCCCTCCATGAAGAGTGAGGTAGGTGTCTCCCCTCCATGAAGAGTGAGGTAGGTGTCTCCCATCCATGAAGAGTGAGGTAGGTGTCTCCCCTCCATGAAGAGTGAGGTAGGTGTCTCCCCTCCATGAAGAGTGAGGTAGGTGTCTCCCATCCATGAAGAGTGAGGTAGGTGTCTCCCCTCCATGAAGAGTGAGGGAGGTGTCTCCCCTCCATGAAGAGTGAGGTAGGTGTCTCCCCTCCATGAAGAGTGAGGTAGGTGTCTCCCCTCCATGAAGAGTGAGGGAGGTGTCTCCCATCCATGAAGAGTGAGGTAGGTGTCTCCCCTCCATGAAGAGTGAGGTAGGTGTCTCCCCTCCATGAAGAGTGAGGGAGGTGTCTCCCATCCATGAAGAGTGAGGGAGGTGTCTCCCATCCATGAAGAGTGAGGTAGGTGTCTCCCCTCCATGAAGAGTGAGGGAGGTGTCTCCCCTCCATGAAGAGTGAGGTAGGTGTCTCCCCTCCATGAAGAGTGAGGTAGGTGTCTCCCATCCATGAAGAGTGAGGTAGGTGTCTCCCATCCATGAAGAGTGAGGTAGGTGTCTCCCATCCATGAAGAGTGAGGTAGGTGTCTCCCCTCCATGAAGAGTGAGGTAGGTGTCTCCCCTCCATGAAGAGTGAGGGAGGTGTCTCCCATCCATGAAGAGTGAGGTAGGTGTCTCCCCTCCATGAAGAGTGAGGGAGGTGTCTCCCATCCATGAAGAGTGAGGTAGGTGTCTCCCATCCATGAAGAGTGAGGTAGGTGTCTCCCATCCATGAAGAGTGAGGGAGGTGTCTCCCATCCATGAAGAGTGAGGGAGGTGTCTCCCCTCCATGAAGAGTGAGGTAGGTGTCTCCCCTCCATGAAGAGTGAGGTAGGTGTCTCCCCTCCATGAAGAGTGAGGTAGCTGTCTCCCCTCCATGAAGAGTGAGGGAGGTGTCTCCCCTCCATGAAGAGTGAGGTAGGTGTCTCCCCTCCATGAAGAGTGAGGTAGGTGTCTCCAATCCATGAAGAGTGAGGTAGGTGTCTCCCCTCCATGAAGAGTGAGGTAGGTGTCTCCCCTCCATGAAGAGTGAGGTAGGTGTCTCCAATCCATGAAGAGTGAGGGAGGTGTCTCCCATCCATGAAGAGTGAGGTAGCTGTCTCCAATCCATGAAGAGTGAGGTAGGTGTCTCCCCTCCATGAAGAGTGAGGTAGGTGTCTCCCCTCCATGAAGAGTGAGGGAGGGATAAAGAGAGAGGGGTGACACAGAGAGGAGAGATAGTTAGCTGTGTTTGTTTACAATGATGATGAATAACCCCGAGTATGATGATTGGAGCCTGAGGTATGATGACACTAATAATAAGTGAGATGAGGGAATGATGAGGATAATGGGTAATATGAGGGGCAAAATGAGGAAACTAATAATGGATGAGAGGTGAGGGGAATAATGAGGGAACCAATGATGAAGAAAATGAGGGAATAATGGGCGAATGAGGGGTCCAATAAATAGCGAGATGATGGGAATACTGAGGGATATAATGAGTGGAATGAGGGATGTGAGAAATGAGAATAAGATACCTAATACCGAGAGATGAGGGGAAAATGAGAGAAATAATGAATTTTGAGATGGGAGTAATGATAACACTGATAATGAAAGATGGGGGGAATAAAGAACTAAAAAAAGAGATCAGGGGGATAATGAGAGAACTAATAATGAAAGATAGAGATAATGAAGGAAGAAAAATCAGAATTATAAGAAAATGCAATTTTGTAATTACAAGGCTGGGGGAACAATGATACGTAATGACTGTGAGGGGAACAATGATAGGTAATGACTGTGAGGGGGAACAATGATAGGTAATGACTGTGAGGGGGAACAATGATAGGTAATGACTGTGAGGGGGAACAATGATAGGTAATGACTGTGAGGGGGAACAATGATAGGTAATGACTGTGAGGGGGAACAATGATAGGTAATGACTGTGAGGGGGAACAATGATAGGTAATGACTGTGAGGGGGAACAATGATAGGTAATGACTGTGAGGAGAAACAATGATAGGTAATGACTGTGAGGGGAAACAATGATAGGTAATGACTGTGAGGGGAACAATGATAGGTAATGACTGTGACGGGGAACAATGATAGGTAATGACTGTGAGGGGAAACAATGATAGGTAATGACTGTGAGGAGAAACGATAGGTAATGACTGTGAGGGGAAACAATGATAGGTATTGACTGTGAGGAGGGAACAATGATAGGTAATGACTGTGAGGGGAAACGATAGGTAATGACTGTGAGGGGAAACGATAGGTAATGACTGTGAGGGGAAACAATGATAGGTAATGACTGTGAGGAGAAACAATGATAGGTAATGACTGTGAGGGGAAACAATGATAGGTAATGACTGTGAGGGCAACAATGATAGGTAATGACTGTGAGGGCAACAATGATAGGTAATGACTGTGAGGGGAAACAATGATAGGTAATGACTGTGAGGGGGAACAATGATAGGTAATGACTGTGAGGGGGAACAATGATAGGTAATGACTGTGAGGGGGAACAATGATAGGTAATGACTGTGAGGAGAAACAATGATAGGTAATGACTGTGAGGGGGAACAATGATAGGTAATGACTGTGAGGAGAAACAATGATAGGTAATGACTGTGAGGAGAAACAATGATAGGTAATGACTGTGAGGGGGAACAATGATAGGTAATGACTGTGAGGGGGAACAATGATAGGTAATGACTGTGAGGGGAACAATGATAGGTAATGACTGTGAGGGGGAACAATGATAGGTAATGACTGTGAGGGGAAACAATGATAGGTAATGACTGTGAGGGGAAACAATGATAGGTAATGACTGTGAGGGGAACAATGATAGGTAATGACTGTGAGGAGAAACAATGATAGGTAATGACTGTGAGGAGAACAATGATAGGTAATGACTGTGAGGGGAAACAATGATAGGTAATGACTGTGAGGGGAAACAATGATAGGTAATGACTGTGAGGGGAAACAATGATAGGTAATGACTGTGAGGGGAACAATGATAGGTAATGACTGTGAGGGGAAACAATGATAGGTAATGACTGTGAGGGGAACAATGATAGGTAATGACTGTGAGGGGAAACAATGATAGGTAATGACTGTGAGGGGAAACAATGATAGGTAATGACTGTGAGGGGAACAATGATAGGTAATGACTGTGAGGGGAAACAATGATAGGTAATGACTGTGAGGGGGAACAATGATAGGTAATGACTGTGAGGGGAAACAATGATAGGTAATGATTGTGAGGGGAACAATGATAGGTAATGACTGTGAGGGGAAACAATGATAGGTAATGACTGTGAGGGGAACAATGATAGGTAATGACTGTGAGGGGGAACAATGATAGGTAATGACTGTGAGGGGAAACAATGATAGGTAATGACTGTGAGGGGAAACTGATAGGTAATGACTGAGGGGGAACAATGATAGGTAATGACTGTGAGGAGAAACAATGATAGGTAATGACTGTGAGGGGAAACAATGATAGGTAATGACTGTGAGGGGAAACAATGATAGGTAATGACTGTGAGGGGAAACAATGATAGGTAATGACTGAGGGGAAACAATGATAGGTAATGACTGTGAGGAGGAACAATGATAGGTAATGACTGAGGGGAAACAATGATAGGTAATGACTGTGAGGGGAAACAATGATAGGTAATGACTGTGAGGAGGAACAATGATAGGTAATGACTGTGAGGGGGAACAATGATAGGTAATGACTGTGAGGGGAAACAATGACAAGTAATGACTGTGAGGGGGAACAATGACAGGTAATGACTGTGAGGGGAAACAATGATAGGTAATGAGTGTGAGGGGAACAATGATAGGTAATGACTGTGAGGGGAAACAATGATAGGCAATGACTGAGAAAAAACAGTGATAGATAATGACTGAGTAAACACAATGATAGGCAATGATTGTAAGGGAAAATGATAGGTAATGACTGAGAGGGGGAACAATGATAGGTAATGACTGAGAGGGGAAACAATCGAACACAAAGAGTAGTGGTCAACAAAGTTAAATCGGAATCTGCCATAGTGAAAACCTCTGTTCCACAAGGCGCAGTACTCGCCCCCATCCTGTTCCTTATCCTCATATCAGACATATAGATATGTAATCCACAGCACCGTTTAATCCTTTGCAGACGATACTAGGATCTGCATGAGACTGTCATCTATTGAGAACACTGTTAACTTCCAAGAAGATATAAAACCAAGTTTTCCAGTGGGCAACGGAAAACAATATGATCACTGAAGACAAATTCCAACTACTCCGCTGGGAGTGATAATGTCTGAGGATCTCACTTTCAAGGATCGCAACAGTGCCGCAGTCACAATTTAAAAGAATTATAGGATGCCAAGCCAGTAATGATCCTTTTCAAATCACTTGTTCACTCTAGGCTGGAATATTGCTGTACATTAACATCTCCATTCAAAGCAGGTGAAATTGCAAATCTAGAGGGTGTACAGAGAACTTTCAGTGCACATATAAGTTCTATCAAACACTTCAACTACTGGGAACGCTTGGAAGCACTTGACTTGTACTCACTGGAGCGCAGGCGAGAGAGAGATATCATAATCTACACTTGGAAAATTCTAGAAGGAATGGTCCCGAATCTGATCACAAAAATCACTATCTACAAAAGTAAAAGACTGGGCAGGCGATGTAAAATACCCCCAGTGAAAAGTAGGGGCACCACTGGTACACTAAGAGAAAACCCATAAATGTCCGGGGCCCAAGACTGTTCAACAACCTCCCACCATGAATAAGGGGAATTACCAATAGGCCCCTGGCTGCCTTCAAGAGGGAGCTGGACAGATACTTAGACGGTGCCAGATCAGCCGGGCTGGGATTCGTACGTTGGACTACATGCGGCCAGCAGTAACAGCCTAGTTCATCAGGCCCTGATCCACCGGGAGGCCTGGTCTTGGAACGGGGCGCGGGGGCGTTGATCCCCGGAATGCCCTCCAGGTAATGATTATGAGGGGAAACAGTGATAGGTAATTACTGAGGAAAACAATGATAGGTAATGACCGTAAGAAAATTTTAATATTGTGTAAGATGGGTATTAGACAAAATAAATGGTAAACGCAGGGCGAGCATTAATGGGGAAGATGAGAGATAATGACGCTGCCGAAAGATGAGGTGATGGATAATGAGGCGGAGGGGAATGTAGGCCAAATAATGAATAAGGGATAGTATGAAGAACGATGATGGAGAGGATAGTGAGGAAAAGAATAGTGTAGTGGATGATGGTGTGTGTGTGTGTGTGTGTAAGAGAGAGAGGGAGAGAGAAAGAGAGAGAGAGAGAGAGAGAGAGAGAGAGAGAGAGAGAGAGAGAGAGAGAAAGAGAGAGAGAGAGAGAGAGAGAGAGAGAGAGAGAGTGAGTGGTCAGGTTATGGGGGAAGAAACAGTGAGGTAGAGTATAAATACGTGAGAGGTAGGAAGAGGGAAATTAAACAGATGGGAGAGAAAGTGAGAGATAGATGGAACTGAAGTCCCTTGAATTGCATTCCTTGGCATTTGGGCGAGAAAGGTACATCATAACTTACACCTGAAAAATTCTGGAGGGACTTTCCACACACCTCGACACTGGAATCACTCAATATGAAAATAAGATACTTGGCAGACGTTGCAAATCACCTGCAATAAGATGCAGAGGCACGAGTGCACTAAGAGAAAGCCCGAAGAGTGTCAGAGATCCCCGACTCTTCAACGCCTTCCCTCCATGAATAAAAGAAACTGCCGAAAAACCTCCGGTTGTATTTAAGAAGGAACTGGACAAGTTTCTCAAATCTATTTCATGAGCAGCCAAGCCGAGGTTCGTAAGCTGGACTGCGTGCAGCCAGCAGTAACTGCCCGCTTGATCAGGCCCTGATCCTCCAAGAGGCCTGATCTGGTACTGGATTACGGGGACGATGACCACTGAAAACATGGATGGAGACAGTGTTTACATACCGATGTATAAAACTCCTTCATTAAGCTACGAACCACATACCACTCTCGCCTCCACTTCCATTTTAGTTGAACTTGGTTTAACCCCAAAACAAACAACAACATTAACAAGAACACCGAAGAAATAAAGGATTGTGTAGGGAGGAGTACAGCAAACTCGTCTACAGCAGGAAAAACAGTGAAAAATGGTATATCTACTAGACGCATTCGCTGTAGATATACCGGACAGAGAAATGGGATCAAAAGCCTGGCATGGGTGCTAGAGAAGGCGCATAGTCAAGAAATAAGAGATAAAGATTTGGGAGAAATTCATCCAGTTTAAGAGGCTGAAGAGAAAGAAAATTAATGGAGGAAATCGAAGCAAACAGAAATGATGCAAGAAAGAGAAGGGCCTTATAAATACAATTAGGGTGATATTAAGGAAAGTAGACTAAGAAATGAATCAGCTGGAGATGGAAAGAAAAAGACATGAATCAAGAGGTTAAGTAATGTAGATAGCCAAAACATGTTCAGTAGATCAGGAAAAGGAGAAATTAGAAATGTCGTATTACCCTCCTGAGGCAATACAAACAGAGAGGGTAATTTCGACAAGATAAAAAGAAAATGACACGAGGCTGTGAGTTATACTGTCCAGGCTGAATGAAGGAAGAAAACATAAGAGAAAAACATGAAGGTTGGGGGAGGAGCACCCCTCAAGGAAGGTTCCTTGATGTTGGTGAGGGGCTCTTGATTTAGGGAATTGGATCTGTGCTCCAGTTCCCCGAATTAAGCCTGAATGCCTTCCACATCCCCCCCCCAGGCGCTGTATAATCTTCCGGGTTTAGCGCTTCCCCCTTGATTATAATAATAATAATAATGGGGGAGGAGCAAAACAAATTGAGAATCCAATGAAAAAAAAAAAAAACCTGGAGCTGTAAGACAGACAAAATGTAAATTTTTAAGAATACTATCATAAGTAGAGGTAAAATTTTTAGATTCTGCCACCGAAGTGGCTAGTTTATTGTGCACCCCATATCCATCCTGTGGACGGTAGCGTAAGAGCATGTGGATACCCAGAAGACCTAGAAACTAGGCCCCAAAAGGGTTAACAGGAGTACATCTCGAGTTATATCTATTGTTCACTTATCTGTTGTAAGCAAATTTAGGAAATTTGCTTAATATATCTGGTGTCTTTTTTTCATTAATGAGATACCTTGACATGTCACACAAGTTATTATGCTATCTTTATATTCCTCAATAAGTGAACAATTAAGCACCTACTGTTCAAGGTAGTTATATAGGGCTGGCCACATACTTTACATTTGGTTTGATCATCAGAAGTACTTGTAACTAAGCCTAAGCCTGGCCACTACGACATCAATCTGTTCACAATGCAAGTTGCTCCATAAACATACTTATCAACGTTCCTGGTATCACAGTGGGTTATATATAGATCTACTCAGGCTTCTAATTGTATATGTAGAGGGAAATACAGGGACATTACAAATTCTGTTTACAAAACCTGAAACAGGGCATCTTGTAACGAGAACAACATCAAATTTGTGGCAAGATAACTGGAGGGTAGAGCTGTACAAGGAGATGGTAGTCATAAAGTCAAGGTGCCAAGAGATAGAGGAAAGATTTATATTAAACATGAAGAAAAGAACCAAGAAAAACAGAGAGCCCAAGGGAGGGTGCAAGAGTGCCTGGAAGAAAAATAGCCAACCACACAGCAGAAAATTAGTGAGCGTGAGAGCTGGAAGTAAACATGCACGACCAAGAAGGAAGCTGAAAGAGTGTAGTATAAAAAAAAAGACAGAAATAAAGTTACTCCAGAGCCACACCAGGAAAAGAGAACTGTCAAGGACCAGGTGATACAGCTGCAGGAGGAAGAGTGTCTGCCAAAAATGACAGAGACTTATACAAACAATCTAGCAAAACGATCCAGAGAAGTTTTCAAAGAAAGTGAAGAGTTACTAGACGGCACGGCAGTCGGAGCAGATCAACAGGAAATAAGAATCAACAAAAGAACTGATGAGAGTACAAAAGGAAGCGCTGGGATCAGACAGCATAGTATCCCCATGATGACTGAAACAAGAAGAAGACCCACTGTTATCCAGTACTGCGGTGGTCTTCAACTAATTTCTTCACTGGGTGCAACTGCCTGAAAAATGGAAAAGGGTACATGGGTCCTCGTATATAAAAAAGGAGACAGACAGGAGGCATCGAATTACAAGCATGATATGAAAAAAAACTGGTGAACATTGCATGGTAAAGAATAATGGAACACTTGGAGATAAGCTTCTTTACAGAAAAGAAGCAGTGGTTTAGAAATGAAAATTCGTATCATACAACGTTGCTGAGGTTCTATGATAGTCACAGTGATAAAACAAAAAAGGTTTGGGTGAGTGGACTGCATCTTCTTGGACTGGAAGAAAGTATTTGAAAAAGAACCATACCTAGAGTTAGTTCAGATATTCGAGGTAAGGCAGGGTTAAAAGGCTTACAGAATGATCCAATGGATCATAGGGGTACTTGAGTGATAGAGAGGAAAGAGCAACAGTAATGAATGAGATACCAAAATGCAGCAGAGTAACGCGTGGGGTCCCAAAAGGATCCATATTAGGACTGCTACTGTATCTAATGTATGTTTCAGAGACTTACCAGTGGGGAGTGATTTTTATATGTCACCTTCATGATGTAAAATTAATGAGAAAAATAAGACCAGAGGAGAACAGTTATTAACCCTAGACACACCCAGTCTGGGGACGAGATTCAGCAAGTAACTTCGGGATTCCAATCCAAACAAAAGCAAGATCATGCCACCTGGAGAATTTGAGGACATGACGGACAAAAAGTACAACATTGGCGAAGAGAACCTACAAACATTAGACAATGACAAGGTTCTCGAGGTAAATATAATATCTAACATATCACTAGAATTATACACAAACTTTATAAATTGAGTGGCATATGCAAGGTTAGTAAACCTCATAATAACATTCATGAAATTAAATAAAGTATCCTTTAGAACTTGATAACCGACGTATGGTAGTCTAGTCGTTGAGTACGCGGCCCCAGCATGGAGCCCACACCTGGTCAGACACGTGAAGAAACTTGAGAAGGTCTCAAGGTTTGCAACCAGAACTCGGAGGAATGCAGTGTGAGGAGAAATTGAAAAAAAAATTAACTTGGAGAGGCCTGATCATGTACCGGGCCGCGGGGGCGCTGACCCCCCGGAACACCATCCAGGTAGACGACCTTGGCAGAGAGGACGACACGAGGAGATATGATACTGGCTTAAAAAATCTAAAGAGGAATTGATAGGGCTGAAAAGGACAGCCTAAATTAAGAGGACCAGGATCAAGTGGAGACAGAAGCTGAAGACACAGATGAGCCACAGGGATGTAAGGTAGTACGGTACTTCCTTAGTTTCAGAGTAGTAGAAGAGTGGAATGATTTGGATGAGGCCCAAGAGGCTTAAAGTCAATGATATTCATCAAAATAGATTTGGAGGCGGGGCCAAGAGCTGAGCATCAACCCCCTCCCCCACACACTACATAATAACATTACGCTGGTTAAGATAACGGGATGGATTAAGGAATAACAGAGGTAATTAAAAATTCTAATATAAAGGCTTGGCAAATGATTTAAGCGGATGAGAAATATGTCGGATGGTGGGAGAGGGTGGAAGTGGGAGAAGGTGGAAGTGAAGGTGAGAGAGGGTGGAAGTGAAGGTGGGAGAAGGTTGGGGTGGGACAGGGTGGAAGTGAAGGTTAGAGAGGGTGGGGTGGGAGAGAGCCGAAGTGAAGGTGAGAGAGAGATCTTGATCCAAGTAATTGGAACAACTCTCTTTATTTTCGGATCAACCTTAATTACCCTTCCATTCCTCAGGCGTTCTATAACCCCTACGTTGTATAACCCCAACGTTGTATAACCCCAACGTTGTATAACCCCAACGTTGTATAACCCCAACGTTGTATAACCCCAACGTTGTATAACCCCAACGTTGTATAACCCCAACGTTGTATAACCCCAACGTTGTATAACCCCTACGTTGTATAACCCCAACGTTGTATAACCCCAGCGTTGTATAACCCCAACGTTGTACGTTGTATAACCCCCGTTGTATACGTTGTATAACCCCAACGTTGTATAACCCCAACGTTGTATAACCCCTACGTTGTATAACCCCAACGTTGTATAACCCCAACGTTGTATAACCCCTACGTTGTATAACCCCAACGTTGTATAACCCCAACGTTGTATAACCCCTACGTTGTATAACCCCAACGTTGTATAACCCCAACGTTGTATAACCCCTACGTTGTATAACCCCAACGTTGTATAACCCCAACGTTGTATAACCCCTACGTTGTATAACCCCAACGTTGTATAACCCCAACGTTGTATAACCCCAACGTTGTATAACCCCAACGTTGTATAACCCTACGTTGTATAACCCCGTTGTATAACCCCTACGTTGTATAACCCCAACGTTGTATAACCCCTACGTTGTATAACCCCAACGTTGTATAACCCCAACGTTGTATAACCCCTACGTTGTATAACCCCAACGTTGTATAACCCCTACGTTGTATAACCCCAACGTTGTATAACCCCTACGTTGTATAACCCCAACGTTGTATAACCCCAACGTTGTATAACCCCAACGTTGTATAACCCCTACGTTGTATAACCCCTACGTTGTATAACCCCAACGTTGTATAACCCCAACGTTGTATAACCCCAACGTTGTATAACCCCAACGTTGTATAACCCCCACGTTGTATAACCCCCACGTTGTATAACCCCCACGTTGTATAACCCCTACGTTGTATAACCCCAACGTTGTATAACCCCTACGTTGTATAACCCCTACGTTGTATAACCCCTACGTTGTATAACCCCTACGTTGTATAACCCCTACGTTGTATAAACCCAACGTTGTATAAACCCAACGTTGTATAACCCCTACGTTGTATAACCCCAACGTTGTATAACCCCTAAGTTGTATAAACCCAACGTTGTATAACCCCTACGTTGTATAACCCCTACGTTGTATAACCCCTACGTTGTATAACCCCAACGTTGTATAACCCCAACGTTGTATAACCCCTACGTTGTATAACCCCAACGTTGTATAACCCCTACGTTGTATAACCCCAACGTTGTATAAACCCAACGTTGTATAACCCCTACGTTGTATAACCCCTACGTTGTATAACCCCTACGTTGTATAACCCCTACGCTGTATAACCCCAACGTTGTATAACCCCTACGCTGTATAACCCCTACGCTGTATAACCCCTACGTTGTATAACCCCAACGTTGTATAACCCCAACGTTGTATAACCCCAACGTTGTATAACCCCAACGTTGTATAACCCCTACTTAATACAGGTTCAACTGACTGTGAGGTCACCGTCGAAGTCAAAAGTTACGACCGTTAAACTACAACAAGATTCACCCTAGTTGCCTAACAACCCGCCCCGCCCCACCCCAACCCTCCCCGCCCCGCCCCGTCCCGCCCTCCCCGGTCACACTACGAGATCCTCGCTCCATATCACTCTTACCCGTGTTGTAAATAACTTCACAGTTATTTAAGCTAACCTGGCAGGTGTTTTACCTACGTTGGCAAATATTTTATCTAACATGGCAGGTATTTTGCTTAATTTCGCAGGTGTTACGCCTAACTTGAAACAGTAAGAATTAACACACACATTTACAAGTACGCGGGAAGCTGACAGCTTCCCGCGTACTTATAAGTATCAGATATGAAAATCAGATAAATATCAGATATGATATATCAGCAGATATCTCAGGATATCTGCTGAGAACTGACTACTAATATTAATGTTAATTATTATTATGTATTACCTAGATGTTTGAACCAAGAATAAGAAGCATAAGGTTCTCTCCCTACCTTTCACTCCCTTCGCCTACTGATAGCACGAAACGGGATAAGGATAGAAACAATTACCGAAACATTGGCATGGAATTTATAGGAGAGAGAGGAATGCGTGAAAGGCACAGACTTAGGCTACTACTACCTCAACTGCTTGTGTTACTCCACTGCTACACAGTGTAGCAGTGTTTCTACTTCTGAATGGTTCTCTGAACCATTGATCTACAAAGGTGTACGTGAACAACTGGATATACTGAGCAGCATCGTAGTAATTACCAGGATACACCAGTGGCCAATGCTATCATTAACTGAATCACCAAGTCAAGCACCACCTAACTTACTGGAAATGCTTTAAGTCCCCCTGGCTCTACTTCCTTGAAAGTAGGCTAGAAAGACGCATCACATTTTGTACCTGGAAAATTCTAGAGGAATTAATCCCAAATCTACACACAGAAATTACCCCTTTACAAAAGCAAGGAGCTTGGCAGACGGAGCAGCATCTCCTATGAAAAGTTGGGGTGTCTTCAGTATAAGTAATAACTCATTGAAGGTAAATAGACCAAGACATCTCAACATAAGGTGAATTACTAACAGACTCCTGGCTGTTTTGAAGATGGAACTGTATAAGTTCCTTAAATCATCTGACTGCCCGGGCTGTTGTAAATACAGTAGACTGTGTGAGGCCTTGCACCAGAGTAAAGTCCGAGGCAGCTACGGTGAAAAGCTCTGTTCCACAAGGCACAGTACTCGCTCCCATCTTGTTCCTCATCCTTATATCCGACATAGACAAGGATGTCAGCCACAGCACCGTGTCTTCCTTTGCAGATGACACCCGAATCTGCATGACAGTGTCTTCCATTGCAGACACTGCAAAGCTCCAGGCAGACATCAACCAAATCTTTCAGTGGGCTGCAGAAAACAATATGAAGTTCAACGATGAGAAATTTCAATTACTCAGATATGGTAAACATGAGGAAATTAAATCTTCATCAGAGTACAAAACAAATTCTGGCCACAAAATAGAGCGAAACACCAACGTCAAAGACCTGGGAGTGATCATGTCGGAGGATCTCACCTTCAAGGACCATAACATTGTATCAATCGCATCTGCTAGAAAAATGACAGGATGGATAATGAGAACCTTCAAAACTAGGGAGGCCAAGCCCATGATGACACTCTTCAGGTCACTTGTTCTATCTAGGCTGGAATATTGCTGCACACTAACAGCGCCTTTCAAGGCAGGTGAAATTGCCGACCTAGAAAATGTACAGAGAACTTTCACGGCGCGCATAACGGAGATAAAACACCTCAATTATTGGGAGCGCTTGAGGTTCCTAAACCTGTATTCCCTGGAACGCAGGAGGGAGAGATACATGATTATATACACCTGGAAAATCCTAGAGGGACTAGTACCGAACTTGCACACGAAAATCACCCACTACGAAAGCAAAAGACTTGGCAGACGATGCACCATCCCCCCAATGAAAAGCAGGGGTGTCACTAGCACGTTAAGAGACCATACAATAAGTGTCAGGGGCCCGAGACTGTTCAACTGCCTCCCAGCACACATAAGGGGGATTACCAACAGACCCCTGGCAGTCTTCAAGCTGGCACTGGACAAGCACCTAAAGTCAGTTCCGGATCAGCCGGGCTGTGGCTCGTATGTTGGTTTGCGTGCAGCCAGCGGCAACAGTCTGGTTGATCAGGCTCTGATCCACCAGGAGGCCTGGTCTCAGACCGGGCCGCGGGGGCGTTGACCCCCGGAACTCTCTCCAGGTAAACTCCAGGTAATAACCTACTTGCTCAGGCCATCCTCTTGGTGGCCTAGTTTGAGACCTGTTCACTGGCGTGCTGGCCCCCGAAATCGACTCAAGGTGGACCACTGTTACCTCTATTTTTACTAATAGTAACTTGGATGGTTCAGTGTTAACAGTTTGTCCTGATATACTTGATAAACTGATATCAGGAATATGGCGATTTACAGTTTGTTTCTGCATAATATCTAGCTGAATCCTATCTTTGTAAAGTGCTTGTCAACCTGATTCTTAAATTACTGTATTGTCTTTGTGCTTACAAATTCAGTAAGTAGTTTCTTGCACTCTGCTATAATTTTGTAAGAAAAAAGGCAACCTTTACACACGTTCATGTTGCAGCTTACGCCTCAAAGTTTCATTTCACCCGCTAGAGTTTTTGACTCGCTCTACTTTTCAAATAGTTCTTCGTGTTTGAGTGCATCAAAACATTCATTATATTAACGTGTGAAAAACAACCCTGGTGTACAGCTCAGGACATTTATTAAAAGAGTGACTTCGTCAGTCCTTAGTATTGAAGAAGTTGATAAGTAAGACATATGTGCAACAGTTGGGTATCCTTATTGTTGCAACGTTTCGCCTACACAGCAGACTTCTTCAGCCAAATAAAAAGGCAGCAGGTGTAGCAGCGAAGTCAAAACGATGTAACTAGCTACAGAAATAGTATTTGAGGTCAGTCTGTTAGCCTGGAGAAGAGTTCAGCTCCATGGTCTGGAACGATATCGTTCCAGACCATGGAGCTGAACTCATGCCGCATGTATCTTACTCGTGGCGCAACGTTTCGTTTAATAAATGTGCTGAACTGTACACAAGTGTTCTTTTCCACAGTTAGTGGCTATCATCATATCATTTACTACTAATATATAAAATATTTCCTGAGATCTTCTCGTAGTCTGTTTCCTACGAGAGATAATGACTCACAAGAATGACACCAAAAACAAGGGAAAAAAAATTCGTAGGTGAAAACTCGCCTAGGCAGAAAAAAAAGTAAGCCAAATAAAATATAGGAAAGGAGAAGAGGGAAGAAGAGGACGTAGTTACTTTTCTCTATATCCTCTCCAGTCCATCTTCAGTCTTATATTTAATTTGGAGACGGCATACTCAAGATGTGGTTTAATAAATGCGTCACACAAAATCAATATGGTTTCTGCATAAAATATATAAAAAAAAAAATATGGTTTCTGGTGTTTTTTATTCAAAATTTCTAACTCTGAAACCGAGCATTTTGTTAGCTGCTCACAGGTACGTTCTTTAGTACTTTGTTGTCTTTGTTTATTATTGCTCTTTTCACTGGTTTCGGGTAATTTGTTGCCAAACATTTTGCACTTTCCAAAATTTACAATTCTCTACAGTAAGACTCATCTTTATGTCTCTTACCGCAGCGCTAACCTATCCAGATCTCTCATTACTCGAACACTACTTGTGATGCTGCGCTCTTCCCCAGTTTTGTGCCATCTGCAAATTTTGCTATCTTAGATCATTTATGTACAATGTGAAAGGAACTGGACAACGAAACGATCAAGTAACAATATTTTTTACAGAATAAGATCCTCTGTGGTCAAAACAAGATATACCTTGTCCCAAAGTTTGTAAGTTAGTCTCTCCTTCGACTTAAGATTAGAGTTTGTGAATATTTCCCCTGTTTATATATATATATATATATATATATATATATATATATATATATATATATATATATATATATATATATATATATATATATAGCAAAACAACCACTGTGAAAGAAGTGAAATTCCACACGCTTTCGTGACTTCTCACATTATCAAGGAACTATAAAAACAATACATCAAAGGAAGGCATATAAAGGGTCAAGACTACACCTCACCATCACAGCCCACAACAAAGAAACCTGACGCGTGACGACACCCGACTCATAAGAAAGGAGGAACACTGCAGCAGGCCTGTTGGCCCATACTAGGCAGGTCCTTCGCAATCCATTAACAAAATATTTGCCCAACCCTAGTACTCTGCCCAAGAATTAAAATTTATTATTTGCTTAATGTACTATTAAATTCTTCCCAAATTTTATTAATTATAAATGAATCTAATTTATATAAACCAATGGAAATATTCATATTATTGTCAAAACTGCTTTTTATGAAACAAGATTCAATTATATTCCTGTCGACCATGGATTTGCTTGATACAACTTTCTCAGCCTTTTGAAAATCAATTGGATGGTTAAAATCTCTCACATGAATAAATAGAGCATTAGAATCTTGTCCAGTTCTAATGCTATATTTGTTGTTTTAATCTTAGTTCGAGATTTTTACCAGTTTGACCGTAATAAACGTTATCGCAAATTTTACAAGGAATCTTATAGACACATCCGTCAGAAATTTTGGGGGGAATTCTTTATCAAAAGATTTTTTTTACTGTATCGAGATTTTTAAATACAACTTTAATATTAAAAGTCTTAAGAAGAGAAGGCATATCAACCAAGTTTTCATGGTAAGGGAGAACCAACATATTTTTAGTTGAATAAGGTTGGTTGTCCCTTTTTGGGTTGTAAAAAGTATTTTAGCAATTTTAAAAGATTTATCAATTACGTTTCTTGGGTATTTCAGATCATTAGCTGTTTCATAAATTTTGGATATTTTTTCATCTATGAACTCTGGACTACAAATACGCAAAGCTCTCAAGAACATTGATGAGAAAACAGACAGTTTAACTGTATCTTGATGTGAAGAATAATAGTGTACATGACACCTTGAGGTAAAAACCCATCTTCAATCACGATGGCAAGTCAGGTAACTTGGTCTCCCTGAGAGACTCGTGAAGCAAAACAATCCATATGATAAAAAAAAACGTATCTGTGAAGAATAGGAGGAGGAGGAGGGAAGCTCGAGCTGACCTTTACACTGGTGAGCTGTTTTATATCAAGACTCAAAGGCTTGAAGAGAAGCCCCTTCTCTCTCCTTATAAACCTGACTCTGCCAGTGTTATTGTTAGTGAAGCCAGGGAGAGCTGCTGAGAGAGGAGGGAAGGGAGACGATGGATGGGAAGGACTGGACGAGGTGGGATAAGATTAATGAGAAAGAGAATTGGGCAGGACGGATAGAAGTAAAAAGGTTGGAGGGTAATAGAGAGGATTGATGGGGAGACGAGAGATGGACGAGATAATTATTACATTCTTGGGGAAATTTTAACCCATTCCCAGGTTAATGTGAGTCAAACAACTTTGATCCTAAGGATAACTCCAACTCCTTGGATGAAAATAGAGACAATTTGGTCACGGACCAGACCGTGGGGGCGCTGACCCCTGAAACCCCCTCCAAGTGTACCCCTCCAGTATATAGGGATGGAAGAGTGAAGTATAGAAGACCGGGAGGTGGCAATGGCTGCTGGCGCTGCTGTTGGCGCCGCCGCTCCTCCTCCTGCTGCACGCCCTCAACTGTTCTTGTGAGACACTTGACCGGTACGTGGGAAAGACAGATAACAGAGGACTTGTAACTGCATACCGAGGCTCTCTACCGAGAAGAACTATTTACTTCTATCTAGATTAAGAACTATCGGGTATTATCTAGGTGTCTGAATAAAGGATAGAAGAGCAGCAGATCCTCGTCCCAGGCTGGGATCAAGGTTCTAAGTTGAGGGTTCACCTTACATCTATTATACGTTGATTCAGGAAGGTTCAACGTCTTTTTCCGGTTGTTGGCCTGACCGACCAGGCTGTTGGTGCCGGCCGCAAGCAGTCCAATATAAAGTACAAGTCACGGCATTATGCCGCCCCTCCCCCACACACGTACCAAAACACAAACACATACCACGAAAGATTATAATATATTTGCACACTGAGGTTTTAATACTTGATGCTGCGTCCTTTACGTTTAATCACGTCCCTCAGCCATGTAGGAAGACTCAAATTCTTGAGGGTTTGGGGAGGTATATTATTCCATGCCTCATGTAGAGCAGCCTCCAGCCATGGGATGGAACTGATATCCTTGCCCAGTAAACTTCGTTTCACTATTGAACAGAGTTTCTCAATGGAGTTTAGGTCTGGGGAATTGCCTGGTCAGTTATTAAAGAACCTGACTTCACAGTCCTTAAGCCACTGAACTACAGATTTGGCGGTATGAAACGGTGCACCGTCCTGCATAATAACCGTAGCCCCCGCACTTGTCAAACGCCTCAGGTAAACTATCATACAATAACTCCAGGTAAATATACTGGTTTTTGGGAAGCACAAAGAGTTCACCAACACTTTGAGCACTGAAACACCCCAAACCAAAGTCTAGGTGTTTGGTGGCCCCACAGGTGTAGCGTGGGTCTAGCGGGTCACTACCTCTGGGCTGGTACACATGTCCACCACGGTTATAGGTGACGGTGAAGGTTGATTCATCACTATAGAGTACTTCAGACCATTGTTGAGGATTCCAGTGAAGATATTTCAGCCTATATTTATTCTGTGGGTTAGAGATAATTTGTTTCTTAACCTGGTAGTAACTACTGTAGCCCAGTTTTGGCACACGTCTATTAACAGTTCTTACAGACACCTCTGAGAGAAAGATGTGGATTCTTTTCTTTCAATTCTCTAGCAGTTATCTTAGGTATACTCTCTAACTACTTCTTTAACACAGTTAAGGTACGAACAGATCTCTTCCTCGAGGGGCCAGGATGAGGTTTGGCAGATGGTAACTCGATACCGCCACCAGCCTTGAAACACTGCACCCAGCTCCTCACTGAATGCTCACACACCAACATTCTCAATTACTTCTTTCGTCTGGTGCCCAGCTTTGTGAAGCCCTATGATTTGAGCTATAGTTTCAGGTGTTAAAGACTTCCTTTTACCCATAATCAAACATGTATAGCCCCAAAATCAAAAGGAACGCCGGACAAAAGAAGGGGGCAGATGAGAGACAAAAGTGCAACACTTCCTCTCACCACGGCAGCCACGTGAGCACTGAGGAGTCACTGTGGAGTGTGGCGGCAGGCCGTGAAGTCATGCTAACGGCTGCTACCCTGCATAATGCACTGACGAATAAAGACCCCCCCCCTGTAGATCTTCTTTTTTGTTTTACATTTGAAAATCTGTAAAAAAACTTTTATGTACATTATTTTTTTGTTATATTTGAAAATATGTAAAAAAGTAGATCTACTTTTGTAGCATTACGAATTTGAACGTCAATCTGTTTGGACCGTTTAAGGGTTAACCACCACCACCCACCACCATTAACCACCACCCACCACCATTAACCACCACCACCACCCACCACCATTAACCACCACCCACCACCATTAACCACCACCACCACCCACCACCATTAACCACCACCACCACCCACCACCATTAACCACCACCACCACCACCCACCACCATTAACCACCACCATTAACCACCACCACCACCATTAACCACCACCACCCACACAACCATCCCCACAGACTAGCGGACACACGGTGCACCAAAGCCAAATTATGTAAGTTGAATGCCACTACAGTACGCATAAGTAAAGTCAGTAATTTACCAGTACAATAACATCAAGAATACAGGAGTTAAACTTAGCTTTCATTGTATACGCACATTATTATACATCTCTTGGCGTATACACACAAATACACATGTGTGTATACTTAGAGATATGCATCTCAATGCATACACAGATATATACACTGTTGTTCCCTAGATACCTGTTGGCTCACCTGTCAAGTGACAGATGCAGCCAAATCTTTCCATTACCTGCATTTAAATTTAGGCTTCTAAATTACAGACATATGGTAGGTTCTATAATCTTATACATATTAAATGGCTTTAAAACTGAGGTGGCGAGGTCATTTATGTTACTCTATCTGACTCTTCCCTGATTTCCCACAGGAGAGGCTGCCATGATGTCCATCTACTGTCATGTGAGTACCATGATTGTGGTGTTACTTGAGTGAGCACGCCCCTCAAGGGAGGTACCTTGACGCTGGTGAGGGGCTCTTGATCTAGGAAATTGGATTTGTGCTCCGGTTCCCTGAAGTGAGCCTGATGGAAATAAATGGTATAAAATACCGACAAAATGGAAATATAAACACATATGCAGTATAATGTGATCCTTTATTGATTACGTATCGCCCACACAGTGGGCTTTTTCAAGTCACAAACAGATCTGTTTGTGAACATCAAAATGGTATACAATACCGACAGGTTGTTAGGTAAGACACATATGCAACAGTTAGACAACTTTATTCCGAAACGTTTCGCCTACACAGTAGGCTTCTTCAGTCGACTGAAGAAGCCTACTGTGTAGGCGAAACGTTTCGGAATAAAGTTGTCTAACTGTTGCATATGTGTCTTACCAGATCTGTTTGTGACTTGAAAAAGCCCACTGTGTGGGCGAAACGTAGTCAATAAAGGATCACATTATACTGCATATGTGTTTATATTTCCAAGTGAGCCTGAATTTCTTCCACCCCGCGCGATGTATAATCATACGGGTTTAGCGCTCCCCCATGATTATAATAGTGAGTACCATGACGCTGTTACTGGTGCAAGTTTGATGGGATGGTTGCTACCTACCATCTGAACACCATGGGACGGCTGCTGTTGACAGAGTGCTGAAGGGTCAGGTAAAAGGACACGTGCAACTAATGCGACATTTTTATTGTGGCAACGTCTCGCTCTCCAGGAGCTTATGTCACAATAAAAACGTCGCATTAGAGTCACATGTGTCCTTTTATTTAACATATTGTCGATAATTCTACCAACATTATTATTGAATGTCGTTGGTACTCGCGTGAGTATCATGCATTGTGTGGCGGACACATAAACCACTAGATTCAGTGATCACAATACATAACCTGTGTTAAAAACCGCTGGGAAACACGTATCTAAATGAATGACAACCAGTCATACACCAATAACATAAAGAGCTGTATTATTAACTCGACACTCCTGTAGGATTAATGCTACAGCTTATAATTCTTGATGTAAATCCAAGTAATTTGCCCAATTTAACAGGCTTGGTCACTGGCTTGGTGTCAGGTTCCTGCTTAAAGTATTTTAGCCACAAGTCTCCTTCAGTCCCAAATATTTCGTATCGGTGTTTAAACGAGTAAACGTCTGTAGAAATCTGAGGTACCTACTGAATAGATACAATGAGTCTACAACAGTGTTACCTTCAGTTACTAATTTCTGTGCATGGAACTGATTTTATGTGTAGAAGTAATATATATATATATATATATATATATATATATATATATATATATATATATATATATATATATATATATATATAATGTCGTGCCGAATATGTAAAACTGGTCAATTAGCAAGAACTCATTTAAAATTAAGTCCTTTCTAAAATTTTCTCTTATACATTTTAAGATATATATTTTTCATTAATGTTAATGTAAAAATTTTTAATTTTGCACCAAAAGAATCTTAGAAAACTTACCTAACCTTATTATAACAACAGCAATTTATTTTAACCTAACCCAACTAAATATATTTTAAATACGTTTACAATAATTTAATACTAAACAAACACAATCAAATATATTTTTTTTCGTTAGGTTCAGAATGAATTTGGCGAAATTATTGCAAACACAAATTTTCACTTGTCCTATATGGCAAGATGAGCGTTGCTATTTAAGCCAAGATAGCAAGTTCTGCCTATTCGGCACGACATATATATATATATATATATATATATATATATATATATATATATATATATATATATATATATATATATATATATATATAAACATTTTTTTTCTTTAATGTTAATATAAAAATAAATGATTTTGTACCAAAAGGACGTTAAGAAACTTATCTAACCTTATTATAACAAGCGCTTTCAGTAACCTACCTAGGAGGTAGGTTACTGAAAGCAGTGAAGAGTTTTTACGAGGATAGTGAGGCTCAAGTTAGAGTATGTAGGAAAGAGGGAGATTATTTCCCAGTAAAAGTAGGCCTTAGACAAGGATGTGTGATGTCACCGTGGTTGTTTAATATATTTATAGATGGGGTTTTAAGAGAAGTAAATGCGAGGGTCTTGGCAAGAGGCGTGGAGTTAAAAGATAAAGAATCACACATAAAGTGGGAGTTATCACAGTTGCTCTTTGCTGATGACACTGCTCTTGGGAGATTCTGAAGAAAAGTTGCAGAGGTTGGCGGATGAATTTGGTAGGGTATGTAAAAGAAGAAAATTAAAAGTGAATACAGGCAAGAGTAAGGTTAGTGGATAAAAAGATTAGGTGATGAAAGATTGGATATTAGATTGGAGGGAGAGAGTATGGAGGAGGTGAACGTATTCAGATATTTGGGAGTGGACGTGTCAACGGATGGGTCTATGAAAGATGAGGTGAATCATAGAATTGATGAGGGGAAAAGGGTGAGCGGTGCACTTAGGAGTCTGTGGAGACAAAGAACTTTGTCCTTGGAGGCAGAGGGGAATGTATGAGAGCATAGTTTTACCAACTCTCTTATATGGTTGTCAAGCATGGGTGATAAATATTGCAGTGAGGAGAAGGCTGGAGGCAGTGGAGATGTCATGTCTGAGGGCAATGTGTGGTGTGAATATAATGCAGAAAATTCGTAGTTTGGAAGTTAGGAGGAGGTGCAGGATTGCCAAAACTGTTGTCCAGAGGGCTGAGGAAGGGTTGTTGAGGTGGTTCGGACATGCAGAGAGAATGGAGCGAAACAGAATGACTTCAAGAGTGTATCAGTCTGTAGTGGAAGGAAGGCGGGGTAGGGGTCGGCCTAGGAAAGGTTGGAGGGAGGGGGTAAAGGAGGTTTTGTGTGCGAGGGGCTTGGACTTCCAGCATGCATGTGTGAGCGTGTTTGATAGGAGTGAATGGAGACAAATGGTTTTTAATACTTGACATGCTGTGGGAGCGTGAGCAAAGTAACATTTATGAAGGGATTCAGGGAAACCGGCAGGCCGGACTTGAGTCCTGGAGATGGGAAGTACAGTGCCTGCACTCTGAAGGAGGGGTGTTAATGTTGCAGTTTAAAAACTGTAGTGTAAAGCACCCTTCTGGCAAGACAGTGATGGAGTGAATGGTGGAGAAAGTTTTTCTTTTTCGGGCCACCCTGCCTTGGTGGGAATCGGCCAGTGTGCTAATAAAAAAATAATAAATAATTTAATAATAAACAAAATGAAATATATTTTTTTAGTTAGCTTCAAAATAATTTTTGCGAAATTATTGCATACACAAATTTTCGCTTGACTTATTCGGCAAGAAGAACTGTTTATGGTTGCGTAGATCATCGCCCCCGTGACCCGCTCTTTGCCTAGGAATAAGAACTGTTTAGTAACTCAGAGGAGAACACAGAAGAATACATTAAATGTAGTAGAAGTCTGTAAGATTTATCTGTCCTCTTAAAGGTTCACAAGACAGCAATCCTGTCCGGTTCCCATTTGTATGTGAGGACACTAATACTTCCCAGGATGGACGCTATCTATCAACCTATTGTCTGTGTGTTTCTCACATGACAGGATGGTAGTACCTCACTGGATGGTTGCTGTCTACCAACCTACTGCCAGTGTTTCTTACAAGAAAGGATGGTAGTACCTCACCGGATGGTTCTACCAACCGACTCGTGTGTTTTTCTCACATGGTAGTACGTCTCTGGATTTCTGTTTTACCCATTACTTGACCTTCACCTCAAAAACGGCAACATTAATATTGTCATCTTCATGGTAGTCACTAGTTTATAACTGATCTTGGCACTGTTGTGTAGTGTACACGATGTTCACTGCCTCAGATTTAGACGGTGATGAAGTCTGAGGGAGAGAACACCTATCAAGTCAGACCGAACACCTATCAGTTCTGAGGGACCGAACACTTATCAAGTCTGAGGAACGGAACACCTATCAGGTCTGAGGGACCGAACAGCTATCAAATCTGAGGGACCGAACAGCCATAAAGTCCGAGGGACAAAACACCTCTCAAGACTGAGGGGGACAGAACACCTATGAATGTTAAAAGACTGAACACCCCCCAAATTTATCTCTCCACGTCCACCGTCTCCAGAATTAATATCACCTTTGTATTCGACTGAAGAAGCCTGCTGCGCAGGCGAAGCGTTGCACCAATAAAGATACCCAAATGCAACCCGCGTGTCTTACCCATCAAATTGAACAATGAAGGCTCACAGACGCGTCAGTGAGGACGGTCTAGTGTGCCAGGAGCCAAAACGTCAACTTCAATAATAATTACTCTTGTTTCACCACCTCTTTGAAATTCCCATACACCAACACACACACAAACACACACACACACACACACACACACACACACACACACACACACACACACACACACACACACACATACTTGTCAGGAAGACAGCAGCGAGTCATGGTACGTGGCGAGGTGTCAGAGTGGGCACCTGTGACCAGCGGGGTCCCGCAGGGGTCAGTCCTAGGACCAGTGCTGTTTCTGGTATTTGTGAACGACATGACGGAAGGAATAGACTCTGAGGTGTCCCTGTTTGCAGATGACGTGAAGTTGATGAGAAGAATTCACTCGATCGAAGACCAGGCAGAACTACAAAGGGATCTGGACAGGCTGCAGACCTGGTCCAGCAATTGGCTCCTGGAGTTCAATCCCACCAAGTGCAAAGTCATGAAGATTGGGGAAGGGCAAAGAAGGCCGCAGACGGAGTACAGTCTAGGGGGTCAGAAACTACAAACCTCACTCAAGGAAAAAGATCTTGGGGTGAGTATAACACCAGGCACATCTCCTGAAGCGCACATCAACCAAATAACTGCTGCAGCATATGGGCGCCTAGCAAACCTCAGAACAGCATTCCGACATCTTAACAAGGAATCATTCAGGACCCTGTACACCGTGTACGTTAGGCCCATATTGGAGTATGCGGCACCAGTTTGGAACCCACACCTAGCCAAGCACGTGAAGAAACTAGAGAAAGTGCAAAGGTTTGCAACAAGACTAGTCCCAGAGCTAAGAGGTATGTCCTACGAGGAGAGGTTAAGGGAAATCAACCTGAAGACACTGGAGGACAGGAGAGATAGGGGGGACATGATAACGACATACAAAATACTGAGAGGAATTGACAAGGTGGACAAAGACAGGATGTTCCAGAGATTGGACACAGTAACAAGGGGACACAGTTGGAAGCTGAAGACACAGATGAATCACAGGGATGTTAGGAAGTATTTCTTCAGCCACAGAGTAGTCAGAAAGTGGAATAGTTTGGGAAGCGATGTAGTGGAGGCAGGATCCATACATAGCTTTAAGCAGAGGTATGATAAAGCTCACGGCTCAGGGAGAGTGACCTAGTAGCGATCAGTGAAGAGGCGGGGCCAGGAGCTCGGACTCGACCCCCGCAACCTCAACTAGGTGAGTACAACTAGGTGAGTACACACACACACCTAGTCAACAGCGCCTCGTGCAACATCTGTCAGGTGAGGATAGAGAAGTGCAATTCCAACAAGGGCGGCCCATGCTATTACAGTGTTATTTCTCTGTTATTACCCTGTTATTCTGTGTTATTACCGCATTATGACCATCTTATTACCGTGTTATGATCCTGTTAATACCGGGTTACAACCATCTTATTACCGTGTTATAATCCTGTTATTATCCTGTTGTTACCGTGTTATAACTGTTATTACCTTGTTATGACCCTGTTGTGTTATGACCCTGTTATTACCGTGTTGACCCTGTTATTACCGTGTTGACCCTGTTGTGTTATGACCCTGTTATTACCGTGTTGACCCTGTTATTACCGTGTTGACCCTGTTATTACCGTGTTATGACCTGCTGTTACCGTGTTATGGCCCTGCTATTAACGTGTTATTACCGTGTTATCACCCTGTCATTACCGTGTTAAGGCACTTATTAACGTGTTATTACAGTATTTCATTTGTGTCCACTTCCGTGTTATGCTCACAGACTACTGTGTTGTGCTCACAGACTACTGTGTTGTGCTCACAGACTACTGTGATGTGCTCACAGACTACGGTGTTGTGCTCACTACTGTGTTGTGCTCACAGACTATGGTGTTGTGCTCACAGACTACGGTGTTGTGCTCACAGACTATGGTGTGCTCACAGACTACGGTGTTGTGCTCACAGACTACTGTGTTGTGCTCACAGACTATGGTGTGCTCACAGACTACGGTGTTGTGCTCACAGACTACGGTGTTGTGCTCACAGACTACGGTGTTGTGCTCACAGACTATGGTGTTGTGCTCACAGACTACGGTGCTGTGCTCACTACTGTGTTGTGCTCACAGACTGTGTTGTGCTCACTACTGTGTTGTGCTCACAGACTATGGTGTTGTGCTCACAGACTACGGTGTTGTGCTCACTACTGTGTTGTGCTCACAGACTACAGTGTTGTGCTCACAGACTATGGTTTTGTGCTCACAGACTACGGTGTTGTGCTTACAGACTACGGTGTTGTGTTCATTGTTGTGCTCACAGACTACGGTGTTGTGTTCATTGTTGTGCTCACAGACTATGGTGTTGTGCTCACAGACTATGGTGTTGTGCTCACAGACTACGGTGTTGTGCTCACAGACTACGGTGTTGTGCTTACAGACTACGGTGTTGTGTTCAGTGTTGTACTCACAGACTACGGTGTTGTGTTCAGTGTTGTACTCACAGACTACGGTGTTGTGTTCAGTGTTGTACTCACAGACTACGGTGTTGTGGTCAATGTTGTGCTCTCAGACTACGGTGTTGTGCTCACAGACTACGGTGTTGTGTTCAGTGTTGTGCTCACAGACTACGGTGTTTTGTTCATTGTTGTGCTCACAGACTACGGTGTTGTGCTCACAGACTACGGTGTTGTGTTCAGTGTTGTGCTCACAGACTATGGTGTTGTGCTCACAGACTATGGTGTTGCGCTCAAAGACTATGGTGTTGTGCTCATAGACTATGGTGTTGTGCTCACAGACTACGGTGTTGTGTTCAGTGTTGTGCTCACAGACTACGGTGTTGTGTTCAGTGTTGTGCTCACAGACTACGGTGTTGTGCTCACAGACTACGGTGTTGTGCTCACAGACTACGGTGTTGTGCTCACAGACTACGGTGTTGTGCTCACAGACTACGGTGTTGTGCTCACAGACTACGGTGTTGTGCTCACAGACTACGGTGTTGTGCTCACAGACTACGGTGTTGTGCTCACAGACTACGGTGTTGTGCTCACAGACTACGGTGTTGCGCTCACGGATCACACACAATACACGTCATGGAAAATTAATTCATTATACTCTCTCGCACGGCTATAAAAACGCGTTTTAATTAGAAGGATTAATAACACATTTTGTTATTATGAAATATTATAAATGATCAGTATAGGTAATAATTACTGGGCGAGTAATGAGCACTTAGAGTCCGAGCAATTTAACGGCTGAGTGATCTCTAGTGTTTTGACTCACGAATTCGTAATAACACGATTATATCAAGGAATCTAGGAAAGGAAACAAGAGGAAAGGCGCATGTGCGTCCTTCCCACATAGTATTTTCTATGGAATTACATGTATAATGTATCCCAACTTTACGAGAGAAGTTAGCTAGTACAATCCCAGCCTTCTATCACAGATTAGTTACAAAGTTGTATATGATCTTCGTATCAAAGGAAAAAAATCTCTATTTATACACATCATTACACACATCACTCAGTACGCACATCACTCACTACTTGTATGCGTTAGAACTCGTATTGGACATTACACACACTTCACTGCACACATCCCGCTGCGGCTTAGACGAGGGCAGGAGACAGTGATGACTTGAAGGTGATGTAGTGGTTGTGTACAAGACGAGCATCAACCAGTGTCACTGTTATAAAATTGCAACACTCCTCCACAATAGCATCAACCACTGTCAATGGTGCAAAACTACAACACTTCTCCACAAATTATTGCAAGATTGATGGGGAAACTTTATTAAAGAGAGGGAACTGAGAATCCCGCTAGTAAATGTAAAGTAAAAATAAAAACTAGGAATTCATAAGATGGATTCATCCACCTTCACATGCAAGTCTGACTGTACCTCCCTAGCTACACTGTACCTCCCTAGCTACACTGTACCTCCCTAGCTACACTGTACCTCCCTAGCTACACTGTACCTCCCTAGCTACACTGTACCTCCCTAGCTACACTGTACCTCCCTAGCTACACTGTACCTCCCTAGCTACACTGTACCTCCCTAGCTACACTGTACCTCCCTAGCTACACTGTACCTCCCTAGCTACACTGTACCTCCCTAGCTACACTGTACCTCCCTAGCTACACTGTACCTCCCTAGCTACACTGTACCTCCCTAGCTACACTGTACCTCCCTAGCTACACTGTACCTCCCTAGCTACACTGTACCTCCCTAGCTACACTGTACCTCCTTAGCTACACTGTACCTCCCTAGCTACACTGTACCTCCCTAGCTACACTGTACCTCCCTAGCTACACTGTACCTCCCTAGCTACACTGTACCTCCCTAGCTACACTGTACCTCCCTAGCTACACTGTACCTCCCTAGCTACACTGTACCTCCCTAGCTACACTGTACCTCCTTAGCTACACTGTACCTCCCTAGCTACACTGTACCTCCCTAGCTACACTGTACCTCCCTAGCTACACTGTACCTCCCTAGCTACACTGTACCTCCCTAGCTACACTGTACCTCCCTAGCTACACTGTACCTCCCTAGCTACACTGTACCTCCTTAGCTACACTGTACCTCCCTAGCTACACTGTACCTCCCTAGCTACACTGTACCTCCCTAGCTACACTGTACCTCCCTAGCTACACTGTACCTCCCTAGCTACACTGTACCTCCCTAGCTACACTGTACCTCCCTAGCTACACTGTACCTCCTTAGCTACACTGTACCTCCCTAGCTACACTGTACCTCCCTAGCTACACTGTACCTCCCTAGCTACACTGTACCTCCCTAGCTACACTGTACCTCCCTAGCTACACTGTACCTCCCTAGCTACACTGTACCTCCCTAGCTACACTGTACCTCCCTAGCTACACTGTACCTCCCTAGCTACACTGTGCCTCCCTTGCTACACTGTACCTCCCTAGCTACACTGTACCTCCCTAGCTACACTTTACCTCCCTAGCAACACTGTACCTCCCTAGCTACACTGTACCTCCCTAGCTACACTGTACCTCCTTAGCTACACTGTACCTACTTAGCTACACTGTACCTCCTTAGATACACTGTACCTCCTTAGCTACACTGTACCTCCCTAACTACACTGTATCTCCACGACACTGTACCTACTTAACTACACTGTACTTTCTTAGCTACACTGTACCTCCTTAGCTACACTGTACCTTTTTAACTACACTGTCTATGAAATAATTTTAGCATATCATTTAAGAAATGTATTCATAAATATACTGATGTTTCGGTATGTAAATTAGTCATGTCAGGTATGTTGATAAATTGTATATTTTAATGTTAATATTTTGTTATGAGTCTATCGGTATACCATAAACAGTAAATAAACCTTTTTGAAATTATAAATTCGAATGTCATTAGGTTGTTCCTTTAGTGTGATAAATGGTTTTGAAAACTGACAAGTTGAAGACTGAGTCACTTATGCAACATATGAGAATCTTCATTAAGGAAACGTTTCACCACACAGTGGCTTCATCAGTCCAATACAAAGCAGAGAGGGGTAAGGAAAGGAGGAATTTGAGGTAATCAGTCCCTCAGCCTGGAATCGATGTGTTCAGTCCATCAGTCTTGTAGGAAGTACAGCATATGGCTGGAGAAGTGACTTTTATATTGTAGTCAGGTGAATGGAAGCAGGAGGCGGCGGGATCACAGCCGAACCATCCACTAGAGTAAGTAGGTCTTCGTACAAAGGTTGGACAAGTATTGAACATCATGGGATCTTGATACAAGGAATTCTTCAATACTTTTCCAACTTTTGGACGAAGACCTACTGTGATC
Source organism: Cherax quadricarinatus (assembly GCF_038502225.1). NCBI lineage: Eukaryota > Metazoa > Arthropoda > Malacostraca > Decapoda > Parastacidae > Cherax > Cherax quadricarinatus. The sequence continues at coordinate 19,391,559 of NC_091350.1, read as the reverse complement.
CCGCCGCCTCTTGCTTCCACTCACCTGACTACAGTATATAAGTCACTTCTCCGGCCATATGCTGTACTTCCTACAAGACTGATGGACTGAACACATCGATTCCAGGCTGAGGGACTGATTACCTCAAATTCCTCCTCTCCTTACCCCTCTCTGCTTTGTATTGGACTGATGAAGCCACTGTGTGGCTAAACGTTTCCTTAATGAAGATTCCCATATGTTGCCCAAGTGTTTATTGCCTGAGTTCTGAGGTTATCACACTTAATACCTGCCATCGACCCTGTGTGTGGCTAGCAACACCTGGTGTTAAGTGTACACTGTCAGCCTTCATGGTGATTATATATATATATATATATATATATATATATATATATATATATATATATATATATATATATATATATATATATGTCGTGCCGAATAGGCAAAACTTGCGATTTTGGCTTAAATAGCAATGCTCTTCTTGCCGAATAAGGCAAGAGAAAACTTATCTAAAATATATTTAGTTGAATTAGAGGTTAGGTAAGTTTTTTAAGGTTCTCTTGATACAAAATTATTAATTTTTACATTAACATAAAATGAAAAAATATATCATTAAAAGTATAAGAGATTTTTTTTTAGAAAATACTTAATTTTAAATGAGTTCTTGGTAACTGACCAGTTTTACCTGTAAATTCGGCACGAATTGTGTGTGTGTGTGTGTGTGTGTGTGTGTGTGTGTGTGTGTGTGTGTGTGTGTGTGTGTGTGTGTGTGTGTGTGTGGTGCCGAATACGTAAAATTGGTCGATTAGCAAGAACTCATTTAAAATTAAGTCTTTTCTAAAATTTTCTTTTATACGTTCAAAGATACATTTTTTTTTCATTTATGTTAATGTAAAAATTAATAATTTTGTACCAAAGAACCTTAGAAAACTTTCCTAACCTTTTATAACAAGAGCAATTTAATTTAAGCTAATCCAACTAAATATATTTTAGATAAGTTTACAATAATTTAATACTAAACAAACAAAATGCAATATATTTTTTTCGTTAGGTTCATAATGATTTTTGCGAAATTATTGCATACACAAGTTTTCGCTTGCCTTATTCGGCAAGAAGAGTGTTGATATTTAAGTAAAATAGCAAATTTTACCTATTCGGCATGGCGCGCGCGCGCGCCAACACACACACACACATATATATATATATATATATATATATATATATATATATATATATAGTGTGTGTGTGTGTGTGTGTGTGTGTGTGTGTGTGTGTGTGTGTGTGTGTGTGTGTGTGTGTGTGTGTGCGCGCGGCATCACTCACCTGCACGAGAAACTAAGTCCAGCAGATTATTAAAAGACAAACTTTTCTATAGTGACTTTCACTGTCACTGGATTAGTTATACAGCGCATGACATCATCACCTTGATACCAGCGAGGGGCTCTTGATCCAAGGAAATGGATATATTAATTCCTTGGATTGAACATGATTGCCTCACTTTTACGTAGACGCGGTATGGCCCCTCCGGGTTTAGCTCTACACCCTGAATATTACTACTACTACTACTTATAATAATAATAACCTAAGAATTATTATTATCATAATCAAAAAGAAGCGCTAAGCCACAAGGGCTATACAGCAATAACCTAAGAAAGGATCAAGATCCATAGGCTGATTTTTCAATTAGTTTTGTACGCATTTTGTGTATCATTACACCGTGTCACACTCGTCAGATAATAGTGTTTTGATTGTTAAAACATCAAGACAGTGTGACAGTGATGTAAGCAAACATCAAGACAGTGTGACAGTGATGTAAGCAAACATCAAGACAGTGTGACAGTGATGTAAGCAAACATCAAGACAGTGTGGTAATGATGTAAGCAAACATCAAGACAGTGTGGTAATGATGTAAGCAAACATCAAGACAGTGTGGTAATGATGTAAGCAAACATCAAGACAGTGTGGTAATGATGTAAGCAAACATCAAGACAGTGTGGTAATGATGTAAGCAAACATCAAGACAGTGTGGTAATGATGTAAACAAACATCAAGACAGTGTGGTAATGATGTAAACAAACATCAAGACAGTGTGGTAATGATGTAAACAAACATCAAGACAGTGTGACAATGATGTAAACAAACATCAAGACAGTGTGACAATGATGTAAACAAACATCAAGACAGTGTGGTAATGTAAACAAACATCAAGAAAGTGTGGTAATGATGTAAACAAACATCAAGACAGTGTGGTAATGATGTAAGCAAACATCAAGACAGTGTGGTAATGATGTAAGCAAACATCAAGACAGTGTGGTAATGATGTAAGCAAACATCAAGACAGTGTGGTAATGATGTAAACAAACATCAAGACAGTGTGGTAATGATGTAAACAAACATCAAGACAGTGTGGTAATGATGTAAACAAACATCATAGTATAGCAATGATTAAGACACATGTGCAACAGCTGTGTGCCTTTATTGATGATAGGTGTCGTGCAAGAAAGGTATAAAATACCGACAATATGAAAGTTAAGACACATGTGCAACATCTGGATATCTTTATTGTAGACGTTTCGCCACCCAGTGGCGAATCTGTATTGATAAAGTCACTGGATGGCGAAACGTCTACAATAAAGATATCCAGATGTTGCTCATGTGTCTTAACTTTCATTATAGGTGTCGCCTACACAGTAGGCTTCATCAGTCTGTATTTCGTCAAAATTTTATACCATTTTCAACAGTATGACAATGATGTAGCCGGAAATCACACAGTTGTAGCAGTTGCGAGAAGGAGGATTTTGCTATTGCAAGCCTATGTAACAGAGCGAGTCCTCTTCTGTGTATTAGAAGCGAGGTTATATTAGGAGTTTTACTGTAGGTTTAAAGTCTGAGTGGACCTAAGAGTTTTGGAGTTAGAGTTTCAGAGTGAGTTTAGAGCTTGTTTCCTCACAAAATACAGCTCCAGGGTGGGTGTTTAACTTTGAGGGGAGGTCTGAAAGCTCACTCGTGTGGACTCTCCTGGATCCTGTCATGTGATACACTTGTGTCACCATCTACCTGGACGGTGAAGATTTTACAGTAACAGTATGAATGAGGAATTGTGAACATGAACTTGTTTGTCTTATCATGTTATGGGGAAAAGCGAGCGTATACAAATTTATTTTATTGTATTATGCGGGAGTATGAACATAAACTAGCTTGTTTTACCGTGTTATGCGAAAGTATGTGCATAAACTACCTTATTTCATCGTGTTATGCTAGGGTACGAACATAAACTACCCCAATTTACAGTGTTATGCTGGAGTACGAACAAACTACCTTATTTTACAGTGTTATGCGGGAGTACGAACATAAACTACCGTATTGTACCATGTTATGGTTCATTTACATATACTAGTTATACAACAATTCTCACTGCACATAAAATGAAGATTTAAGCAAATACAATTAGTAATTTTCTCGGAGTACCAATAAACGTCAGCACCCGCTCTTCAAAAATAATGGAACTTTATCAGTAGACTTCTTCGAGCAACCACATGTGATATTAGCGTAGCTTTGAACGTTTTCCTGCACTCACCTCGTTGCCAGACATATCGCAGCTATTTTTAATCTATTTTCATCATAATGTTCATGTAAGTCAACAAACTTTGAACACTATAAACCACAGGAAATCGCGGATATATGGAGAGAGTAGAACAGAACGGGACTCACAGGTATGGCCCCACTAGGGGGTGAGGGGGAGGAAGTGGGGATAATTGAAGAATAAATGGAGAGAGGAAAGAATTACAGAGAAGGGAAAAGAGTCGGATGGAGAGAGAGAGAGAGAAGAAGAACTGCATTATTGTACCAAAAAATAGTGTTGATTTTATTAGTAAATGAAATGTGGCAGTCTACGACCGCAGACTTTATTAAGAACAAACTGCGTCGATGATTTTTTTTTCCTTAGCACTTACTTTTAATTTTGATAATAATGATTTTTTTTTTTCCTAAACTAGGGGTACAATATTCCAAATGTGTTATGTTCGCTTTGTGAATTTCGTACTTTACGTATCTAAGAAAACATTTGTCGCCGTTGAACATCATGTTACTACTTTCCTCTCCCACAGGAAGATGTTAGGCAGGTTTTTACTTAAATTTATTAGGTTGACTTCCTAATACCTTATAAAGACTTTTATTATTTGAGGTTTGTGGTACTGTGTTTCCTCTGTGATGTTGGTTACGTCTGCATTTTTTAGGGATCTAAACACACTTTAAATGGCACGTGCAATGACATTTTATATTTCTTTATAACTATCGTCACTAGGAATTCCTTTCGAAGGCTATAGGCTTCGTGCCAATGTTACATATATATTTTATAGTGTATACCTGAAGGGTACCCGAATGATATTTACGGCGCTCAACGACACCCCAACACCATTCCAGTGTCATCAATAAAGGATATGTCCATATCGATGTCGAATATAAGAAACAAGCGGGGTGAGTACTGTGCCTTGAGGAAGAGCTTTCAACTTTGGCAGTCTCAGACTTCATTCTGTTTACTACAACTACTCTGGATTCTGTTTCTTACAAAGTTAAGTATCAATCTACCAACTTTAACAGTTATTAGTTTTACATGCATTTTGTGAGTAATTAGACCATGGTCCCACTTGTCGAACACTTTTGCAAAACCAGTGTATGCTACATCAGAATTTAGCCTGTTTTCCAAGCACATCGAGAACCACAGCGTTAATGATCTAGCAGTTATGAAATGCAGGAGCGACCTGCTCTAAACGCATGCTGCCCTGGATTGTGCAATTGTTACAGTTCCATGTGACGGACAAACTTGCTTCTTACGACCCGTTAAAATTTTTTGGTCATGTGTAATGTTAGGACTGTTGGTCTATAGTTTGTCGCAAATGTTTACTATCACCTTTGTAGCAGAAAAAGCATCAGTATATTATTACATTTGTATTTTTTAATGAGTGATAACATCTGCGTTCAGGCTCCTTCATAAAGACACAAGATAGGGGTTTCTGTAATTTTTGATGAATATGGAGTTCCACGAGTTTGGTCCTGAGGTAGAATGCATAAGCATGATGTCGATGGTTTCTTCAAAGTTGGTATTGTTTTGAATCTCATGAAATACTCGTTAGGGAATGCGATTTGTGGACTAATGAGTGGTCCACAGTGCACAGTCATACTGTGATTTCAGAATTTCACTCCTTTTTTTTACTGTCATCAGTGTATGTTTTGTCATTTTTTAAGTAAAGGCCTTTCACCAGATGTGTTTTTCCCCTTGATTTTGTCTAAGTTAAAAAGTATTTGGGATTTCTTCTAATTTCATTCATCTTTGCTCACTCTGTCTCTCGTGGACACATATGCAATCAGCTTGCACCAAATGTTCTCCATTTCTTTACCCGGAGTTTTCTTTTGTGCTTCAGAGAGTCTGCTGCCTTTGAGAAGATCTGTTATCCATCGTCTTTGCCTGTAGAAGGAGCGCTCCTCTCTCGAGTTTGCAACTTCAAGTGCCAGTGAGCTCAGCCTCATGAGGAACTGGTTTTGATAGGCTGTGGTCACAGTCTTTCCAACATGTCTTGCTAAGGTCAAGATTTATTTGGGCCTATTTGACGTTTAATTGAAACTGAGTATGTTGCATTCGTCCTCGTGAATGATTCTCTGTCCCAGGCCACTGCGTCGACAGGTCTGTACCTCGATTATGTTGTGATCTCAGACTTCAGTCTTCAACACCGTTATGTCCTGGACTAGGTCCTCATTGTGTGTAAATATAAGGTCTAGCGTATTTTTTTTAGTCTACTTTACCTTTATTTAGCTGAATTTATGGGGAGGTTTAATAATTGTGCCTCCAAGCTAACTCCACGAACGAACTGTCTGCAATTAGTCCTTGTTATATTCTTCCATTTAAGATGTCTCAAACTGAAGTCTCCAGACAGCAAGATATTCGGAGATGGATCTGATAGGTTTTCAGGACAATGTTCCCCTTCCAATAACTGGTCCTTGAGCTGCTGGAAACTTGTATCCGGTGGTCTATATACAACCACAACAATTAGGTTCTGAGTTTTTATTTTGATTGTCAGAACTTCAACCAGGTTCGTGGTTCTCAGTAACTCGGTGTATATGAGAGATTAAGATATAGGGTAATATCCTCTTGTTGCCAGTTTTCCCGGTAGAATTTGAATAGGTAATATTATGGAATCCAGGTTTCATTATCGAAATAGTTTTTTATGCGAGACTACGTAAAGGATGTAAACACAGTATTTGGCCTCGTGAGATTACTGATAGAGGAATTTTGTTTTTCTTTGGTTTGAGACGTTGTATGTTTACAAAAATAAAAGATGACACATTGCTAGTTGTTGTGCTTGAGGGTTGTTGGCTGGACTTAGTATCTGATGAGCCAACCACTGGCTTTGAGTCCAGTCCATCAGTGACTCCTTACTGGTGATACATTCTTCAGATTTTTTGCCACTGTTTTCCGCTGCCTGGCACTAAAAAAAATCCTGCAAGTTCAATGATTACAGTCTATATGTTTAGACTGGACTTCATAAGGCTTTACATACCTCGTGTCCTTCCTGTGGTGGTTAGAACAGTTTAAAAACCATAGAATTGTCGTTCACAGAAAAATATAATAGTCTTAAAATTTAATGGTTTTAAACTTAATGATGTTATTGGACTGTAGAACATCCACTCATACTGCTCTTCGCAGAATTAGCTCACTTGTTTTTGCGATCTATATATGACGCGCCTTTAAGTACAAGTCCAATATCAGAATTTTTAATTTACGTTTTGCCATATGGGTAAAATACTTTATATTTGTTATAGTTTTCTTTGCTATTTTTGCTATGTTTGGTATCAATATTTTAGCGTTCCCTGTTATGGGTAATTTCTTTGTATAGGCTTTTGTTTCTTCGTTGTAACATTAGTGGTGTTTTGAGCAGTTCGGCAACTTTTATCTTCAATGGAGCACTTTTCGAACATACCTCGCACGTTTCCACCTATGGCATTTTCATACATTGGCTTCAATGGTGTGTGTCCAGGACGGGTTTCCAGGGAAAGATTGATTGTTCTCTCTTATGTCCCAGTCAATTTTAATTCGTATGAACCATGAAACGGGTAGGGTTTGAACCAATGGAAAGTGAGTCATAAAACTCACTCGCTATGGTTCAAACCCCACCCGTTCCATGGTTTGTTTGCAATCGTGGTATTAGTTAAATTTACTCAGTATTAACGCAAATTGGCATTCAAGCATGTCGAAGATAGCACTGTTAAGTAAAAGGATACAAGTGCAACTAATGTGTCATTTTACTGTGGCAACGTTTCGCTCTCCAGGAGGTTTATCAAGCATTGTTTACTTTGGCGTGCATTACGTGCAACCACACATCCTGCAGTAGCATGTTGCAAAGGTAGGTGTAGAGACTCCCGCCTGCTTTTGAGAAACACTTCCACTTGTAAATGTCAAACAGAGTGAGGGGAGGGGGGTGGGCTCCAGGGTAGTTTACTTTGTAACTAAAACTCGACTTGAGGTTCAGTTCCTCAATTGCTTTCAGCTGATTTACATACACTTGGTCTGTCCTCAGTAAGAGTGCACGAGCTCTAACCTGCGACAGTACCCTTCTTGCTCCATCGTTTGTTAAATTGGTTATAATATCATATCTGTCAGAATCTCATGTGCATATTGTATAAATTATTAGTGGTGAGAATACACGGGTACTTAACCTCTAGTATATGATGTGGTCTTTAACATTTCTCTATTGCCTTGAATACCTGTGTTCATAATGCTGACAACACACAGAGAACGCACTTCTGGATTATAGAACGTATAAACTTCAGAGAATGAACTTGTGGATTACAGAACATATAAAACTCGAATACAAAAATTGCAGGAGTATCATTAGGAAAAAAATGCATAAAGCGGAAAGCAACACTCGTAAACTCGCTAGAGCGAGCACGAACCCACCCCAAGCACCCCCCTCCCCCAAGCCCCCCTCTCCCCCAAGCCCCCCTCTCCCCCAAGCCCCCCTCTCCCCCAAGCCCCCCTCTCCCCCCAAGCCCCCCTCTCCCCCCAAGCCCCCCTCTCCCCCCAAGCCCCCTACACACGAAAAAAAAGTGACACAAACTACTCTATACCACACCGGGTGTGTACAGGAGATCTGTCAATAATTCAGAAACAAATTAGCGGAGAGTGAGTTATGGGTCCATGAGAGCGTCCGGCCATCACTGACCACACCTGGGGGGGGGGTTGAGCCAGGCCTGCTAGAGGGAAGCCACACCTCGAAACGAAACATACCTCCCAGAAAGGAGCCACACCTCGGAAAGAGACACCTCCCAGAAAGGAGCCACACCTCCCGGAGAGAAACCACACCTCCCAGATAGGAGCCACATCTCCCAGATAGAAACCACACCTTCTAGAGAGGAGCCAAACTTCCCAGGTAGGAGTCACACTTCGCAAAGAGGAGTCACACCTCCCAGAAAGGAGCCACACCTCCTGGGGAGGAGCCACACCTCCCACGGAGGAGAGAAACAACAATAGCACCTTCCCTCTTATCCAAGACCTTCACTACTTGCATCCTCCTCATTCCACTTGTACCTGACCACCTTTCCACATTCTTTCTCCTTCCTTTCTTTTCTCTTTCCCTCTCCCTCTCTCTCTCTCTGTGCTTTCCTCTCTTTGTCTTTCCTGCTCTCCTCTCTTCCCTCTCCCTCCCTTTACTGTTCTGTCTTTATTCCCTTTATCTCCTACCTTCATTTCACTCCTCGCTCCTACCTACCTCCCCCCCATCTCTCCCCATTCCTTACAAATGTATACAAGACTTTACAAAGGAAATCAAACAGCAAAAGGCCTTTGAGTCTAAACGAGGCTGTTTACACAAGGCTTTAAGGCAAACAATGCCAGCTGCGGCTGTATAAGAAAACTGTTTATCCAAACTGTTTGTTAATATATAGCAATATTTTGACCTACCTCTAGTAAACTACTCCATACACTGACCTCTTGGAGGAGACACAAGACTAAAACTGTCGTTCTGTAAGACTAAGAATTTTCTTTATAAACATAATGGAGGAACACTGCAACAGGCCTACTGCCCCTTACTGGGCAGGTCCTTTTTAAATTCAACCCACTAACAAAAAATACTGCCCCAACTGTTGCTGAGTTTTTAGAAGAAATATTATTTTAATCACGACTGTTATGGTCTTTGATCACTGCAAATACTTGTAAGTTAGATGGCAACCTTCGCCTTGAATGTTGAAGAAATTATCTTTTGTAAAGAGGTTTCGTATGATTTATGACTTACTGTGGGTACCAGATGAATATGTGATCACCAGCAGCAACAACAGCCTGGCTGACCAGGCAAGCACCAGACGAGACTAGCTCAAGGCCGGGCAAGGTGGCTCGTAACTTGGGTGCTAGCGCACTCAGCTCACACACAGAGGTTCGTGGCTCGATCCTCGGTACGGGTGGAAACAGGGTGTTTCCTTAAGACTCCTGCTGTCTCTGTTCACCTAACAGTAAATAGGTACCTGGGTGTTAGCCGACTGGTGTGGGTCGCATCCTGAGGACAAAATTAACTTAGTGTCCGAAATGCCCTGCATAACAAGGGACTTTCTAAATAATATAAGAACATAAGAATGGAGGAACCCTGTAGAAGGCCTACTGGCCCATACAAGGCAGGTCCTTATCAAAATGACCTCTACCCAAAGCTACCCAAGAATTTACTTGATGTCAGCTAGGTCTGTATACGTTGTATATGTATTTGTAAAAATAAATATTATTATTATTATTATTATTATTATTATTATTATTATTATCTGGGTGTAGAAAAACTCTGGGAACTCATCAAAGGTATCAGTGGGTATCACCTTCGTGGTACTTGACACCCTCAGCTCTCTCAATATCCGTAATCAAACATGATGACCAAAACTGCTGAAGATATTCTAGAATGAAACTAAGACACATGTGCAACATCAGGGTATCTTTATTGTAGACGTTTCGCCATCCAGTGGCTTTATCAATACAAATTCCAGGACATAATCTACACGACTACGGTGCTCTTCGCACCAACTCCAAGGTTGAGGGACTGATTACCTCATTTTCTATATATATAGTTCTACTGTCTTCAAGTTATGTCCTGGAATTTGTATTGATAAAGCCACTGGATGGCGAAACGTCTATAATAAAGATACCCAGATGTTGCACATGTATCTTAATTTCATCTTGTCGGTGTTGTATACCATTCTTGTACATATTCTAAAATACAAGGCATCATTATATAAATGATACACAATACCCTCCAGTAATTACCCACAAAATGTTAGGAAAACGGACACAAGTGCAACTAACGTAACATTTTATTGTGGCAACGTTTCGCTCTCCACGAGCTTTAAGCCGTTATGCAAAATGTTGTCACAATAAAATGTTACGTTAGTTGCAACATGTACAATACCTGACTCTCTTTATTATGAAGATGTTAAGCCAACTAGCGACTTTTTTTCAATTCAATATTGAGACGATATAATATTCACAGTGGAACAAGAAGCAATCAGTCCCCCAGCCTAGTTGAAAGGTTTTTAAGTCCCTTAGTCTTGATCAGTCTGAGGCAGAGGCAGGAGGGTGATAACCTGGTGATGAACACAAGTCGTATTCATCAGAATACCAAGCATCAAAGTCTTATTCATCAGCATACGTGGCATCAAAGTCTTATTAATCAGTTTACAAGGCTGAAGCTGCAATATTATCTACAGCCTAAGTACACTACCTACTTGGTTATACACTTCTGAACACTGTTGCTCTTACGCTGTTTCCTTCACTCTTACTGTCAATCCTGTTTATCCAGGATAAACGCTTTTTTATATATATATATTTACTCACTTAACTTTACAACACTGAAATCCGTTTGTGATTTATCTGTATAATTTCTTAAGTTGTGTTAAGTCGACTTGCAATCTTTGATGCTGTTCTACCTAAGGTTTCAGGACACACTCGCCATGGGTTCAAACCCCACCCGTTCCGTGGTTTGTTTGCAACTGTTTTATTACGATTTTGTGAGTCAAAAGAAGTCTTGTATGCCTCGTGTTTCGTTCGTTTCCATTCCTCGCCCACGTTGTAGCTGCCCTCTCAAATATCTTGTAATGCTGGACACAGCAGTTGATTTCCGACAGTAATGGAGTAAGGAGACAGGTTCAGAGGAAGATTTTATTGCGAGAAAGTTTTTCACAGAGCGAAACGTAGTTACAAGACGTGTAACTTTGTTTTCTTCACATTACGTATGTTGTCAGTATGTTTCCTCTGGTCCATGGCCGCTCAGCCAGGCTAGCTGTAGCAAGTTTGTGAGTCTTCTCATTTGTAGTCACAGGAGCAAAGCAACGCTCTTGTTGTTCCGTGTGTTGTTGCTGGTTATTGTTGGGTGTTGTTGGTTTTTGCTGCTATTGTTGCTAGTTGTTGTGGTTGTTACTTCGTTACTGTTGCTGTGGTTGTGAATTTGTTGTAGTTGTTTGTTGTTGCTACTGAGTTCCCGGGAAATGCTTAATTCTATATGTGGGCAGTAAACCTCTATATTTTCCAGCTCTATCTTTCCGGCTCTGGAAGGAGATGCTGAGAAAGAACAACACTGAAGACGTGACATCACTGTCGTGACTTCCCTTGTTATGTTTTGTAAACTCTCATAATTAAAAGTGTACACAGTGTAGTGTTTCTGGCCTTAGCTGTGTCTTATTGTGTTCTCTAAATAACAGGTCATCCACGTTGCTGTTTCTTCTTTCTTGATTTTTAACTATTGCTCGCTTTACGTATTTTTTTTTTTTACACAATTATACAGGCTGAGCGTTATCCTACCTCGGCTCATTTCAAAGCCCAGTTTTATTTAAGGTATATTAGCACCCCTTCCCCGGGATGTCACCCACAACAGTCGACAAACACCCAGGTACCTTCTTACTGCTAGGTGAACAGGGGCAGTAGGTGTAAGGAAACATGCAAACGTTCCCACCTATACCGGGGCTCCAACCGCGGACGCTCAGTATGTGAGCTGAGTGCGCTACCAACGCACCAACGGAACACAGTTTTTCAGCTATTTTCATATTTAAGAAGTTGGAATTATACCCCCTAGGTTTAAACCTATTTTGGGTGGCACTATCACAGTTGGTCCTTATCTCACCCCCCCCCCGTCCCTCTTTCATATAAAATTATATATGTAAAACTTAAAAAAATCTTTAAGTAGGAAATTAAGAATATAGTTTCAATTCTTACTGTTGTTATTTTTAACTATTAAAGCTAGTATTTTTAAGTAGCAAATAAGAACAAACAAACACATGTTAAGGCCATTCCTTATTTTTGCTCTGAGGTCGTTCACCCCCCCCCCTAAGCTGGAAATTATTCACGTCCCCTTAGGGTCGTGAGCTCCCGCCGTCTTCCTCATTCCCCACGGTTAAGATCCGCTGCCCTGGATCCTCATATTATCGGTCGCCCACTGGAAATCTTTCTTGATAACTGTAATCTGCCTGTGTCTTCTACTGAGGCGACTTCCAAGCTTTTCTGGATATCCTTCACAAAAGATATTACGAAGCTGCTGTCAGTCTTATCTATATGACAGCTGTGACGGTGACAAACAGTACCTTGGGGAAATAACTTTATTAATTTGCTTTATTAATTTTACTACTCCTTTTTCGTCTATTATTATTATACATATTCCAATATTCATTACCTTACTTTTTCTCTCGTACTTATTGCATTTCAGAGAGTATCATTCCATCGTAATATTTAAGAACATAAAGAAGGAACACTGCAGCAGGCCTACTGGCCCATGCGAGGCAGGTCCAATTCTCCCATCGGCTTAAGCCAATGCGTTAGGTAAGACACATATGCAACAGTTAGGTATCTTTATTTCGAAACGTTTCGCCTACACAGTAGGCTTCTTCAGTCGAGTACAGAAAAGTTGATAGAAGCAGAAGATACTTGAAGACGATGTAATCAGTCCATCACCCTTAAAGTTTTGAGGTGGTCAGTCCCTCAGTCTGGAGAAGAGCATTGTTCCATTGTCTGAAACAATATGAAGTTGAAGTGACAGGATGGAGCTTTATATAGTGCCAGGAGGTGAGACGTAGGTTGCTTTGGGAGGGCAGGTCCCTCTCAAACTCAGCCGTTCTCACTAGTAGAGGTTGTCGAAGTAGATGGTCTGTACCAAGATACCCTTGTGTTGCAGTGTCTGACAGAATGAACATTAAAATGGTATAAAATACCGACAGATTGTTAGGTAAGACACATATGCAACAGTTAGGTATCTTTATTTCGAAACGTTTCGCCTACACAGTAGGCTTCTTCAGTCGAGTACAGAAAAGTTGATAGAAGCAGAAGATACTTGAAGACGATGTAATCAGTCCATCACCCTTAAAGTTTTGAGGTGGTCAGTCCCTCAGTCTGGAGAAGAGCATTGTTCCGTTGTCTGAAACAATATGAAGTTGAAGTGACAGGATGGAGCTTTATATACTAGTGAGAACGGCTGAGTTTGAGAGGGACCTGCCCTCCCAAAGCAACCTACGTCTCACCTCCTGGCACTATATAAAGCTCCATCCTGTCACTTCAACTTCATATTGTTTCAGACAACGGAACAATGCTCTTCTCCAGACTGAGGGACTGACCACCTCAAAACTTTAAGGGTGATGGACTGATTACATCGTCTTCAAGTATCTTCTGCTTCTATCAACTTTTCTGTACTCGACTGAAGAAGCCTACTGTGTAGGCGAAACGTTTCGAAATAAAGATACCTAACTGTTGCATATGTGTCTTACCTAACAATCTGTCGGTATTTTATACCATTTTAATGTTCATTAAGCCAATGCCTTGACCTAGTCAGGTCAGTCACATTCACTTAAGGAAGGAGCACCGACCTAGTAGCACAAGCTAGTCAGGTCCAACTCACACCCACCCACACCCACTCAGATATTTATCCAACCTATTTTTAAAACTACACAACGTTTTAACATCTATAACTGTACTCGGGAGTTTGTTCCACTCATCCACAACTCCATTACCAAACCAGTGCTTTCCTATATTCTTTCTGAATCTGAATTTTTCCAACTTGAAACCATTGCTGCGAGTCCTGTCTTGGCTAGATATTTTTAGCACGCTACTTACATTCCCTTTATTAATTCCTGTTTTCCATGTCAGTCATATCCCCCCTAATTCTACGCCTTTCCAGAGAGTGCAGATTCAGGGCCCTCAGTCTATCCTCAAAGGGAAGATTTCTGATACATGGGATCAACTTTGTCATCCTCCTCTAAGTTTTCCAGAGCATTTATATCCATTCTGTAATACGGTGACCAAAACTGTGCAGCATAATCTAAATGAGGCCTAATGAGGCCTAACCAGGGATATATAGAGTTGAAGAACAACCTGAAGACTTCTATTATTTATATTTCTTGCTATGAAGCCACGGATTCTGTTAGCGTTATTGCCAACACTTATGCACTGTTGTCTTGGTTTACACCGTTTCTTCTTCCTATTGGACTGACGAAGCCACTGTGTGGCGAAACGTTTCCTCAATAAAGTTTCTCATATGTTGCATAAGTGTCTCATTCTTCAATTTGTCGGTTTTCTAAATCATTTACCCCAGAAATCTGCATACAGAGCGTTTGTATTTTTACATCCTGTCAGAGACTGTGATGTAGTAGTGGCTGACGAGCGGTGGCAGGTATGTAGTAGTGGCTGACGAGCGGTGGTAGGTATGTAGTAGTGGCTGACGAGCGGTGGCAGGTATGTAGTAGTGGCTGACGAGCGGTGGCAGTTATGTAGTAGTGGCTGACGAGCGGTGGCAGTTATGTAGTAGTGGCTGACGAGCGGTGGTAGGTATGTAGTAGTGGCTGACGAGCGGTGGCAGGTATGTAGTAGTGGCTGACGAGCGGTGGCAGGTATGTAGTAGTGGCTGACGAGCGGTGGTAGGTATGTAGTAGTGGCTGACGAGCGGTGGCAGGTATGTAGCAGTGGCCGACGAGCGGTGGCAGGTATGTAGTAGTGGCCGACGAGCGGTGGCAGGTATGTAGCAGTGGCCGACGAGCGGTGGCAGGTATGTAGCAGTGGCCGACGAGCGGTGGCAGGTATGTAGCAGTGGCGGACGAGCGGTGGCAGGTATGTAGTAGTGGCCGACGAGCGGTGGCAGGTATGTAGTAGTGGCGGACGAGCGGTGGCAGGTATGTAGTAGTGGCGGACGAGCGGTGGCAGGTATGTAGCAGTGGCCGACGAGCGGTGGCAGGTATGTAGTAGTGGCTGACGAGCGGTGGCAGGTATGTAGCAGTGGCGGACGAGCGGTGGCAGGTATGTAGCAGTGTCGGACGAGCGGTGGCAGGTATGTAGCAGTGGCCGACGAGCGGTGGCAGGTACGTAGCAGTGGCGGACGAGCGGTGGCAGGTACGTAGCAGTGCCGGACGAGCGGTGGCAGGTACGTAGCAGTGGCGGACGAGCGGTGGCAGGTACGTAGGAACTTCGTGCTCTTAATCACAATAATACTAGCAACGAAATAGTTGAATTTTAAAACTACGGAGTAGAACATCCGGCAGTTGTGTAATGAACAGGAAATCTAGCACGATCACAGTTTATAACACCCACTTAGTAAAGAACAAAAATTACAATACCGTGACTGGAACAATACAAAAATAACCTGCACGTAGGGTAAATGTGGTATATGTAAATGGTCCAGGTCGGACCGAAACGTCGTCGCAAGCTCCTCTCTCTCCTATGTGCGAGTTATTTGTGTGCCCACCTAGTGGTCACAGCAGTGAACTTCCGCAGCAATAAATGCCTTGAGTCATCTTAATCGCTATTTCAGACACCGTTAAACAAAACGGTATTAGTCAGAGTTTTACTCAATAACAATAAACCCTACCATCACATGGCAACATAGTTACCTCCAATCATACTACTACTACTACTACTACTACTACTACTGCTGCTGCTGCTGCTGCTGCTGCTGCTGCTGCCGCCGCCGCCGCCGCCCACCACCAGCCTATTTTTTTCATTTATGTTAACATAAAAATTAATGATTTTGTACCAAAAGCACCTTAGGAAACTTACCTAACCTTATAAGAAGCGCAATTTAATTTATCCTAATCCAACTAAATATATTTTATATAAGTTTACAATAATTTAATAAACACGATGAAATATATTTTTTTCGTTATTTTCAGAACGATTTTTGCGAAATTATTGCATACACAAATTTTCGCTTATCTTATTTGGCAAGAAGAGCGTTGCTATTTAAGCCACAATTGCAAGCTTTACTTATTCGGCACGACATGTATATATATACATATATATATCGTACCCACATCTATGTCCTTGTAATGTTTGTAACGGCTTGATAAAGCTCCTGGAGAGCGAAACGTTGCCACAATAAAATGTCACATTAGTTGCCTGTGTCTTTTTACCCCCAAAAAAAAACATAATTGAGGAACAGAATATCAGTCATTGTTACAGCAGAACTATCACTGATACAGCAGAACTATCACTGATACTGCAGGACTATTATTGTTACAGCAGAAATATGGAACTCGAAGCCAGACCTTGAATTATACAGTACAAGCAACTACATACCTTATGTACATGCTACGTGAGGAAATAACTTGTCTAGCTCTCACGCTCGTCTCATTTGGCTAAATATCTTCACCTGTTTGCTCATTGTTTGAGATATCTCAGTCACCATCATTGTTTAAGATAACTCAGTCACCATCATTGTTTAAGATAACTCAGTCACCATCATTGTTTAAGATAACTCAGTCACCATCATTGTTTAAGATAACTCACAGTCACCATCATTGTTTAAGATAACTCAGTCACCATCATTGAGATAACTCAGTCACAATCATTGTTTGAGATAATTCACAGTCACCATCATTGTTTAAGATAACTCACACTCACCATCATTGTTTAAGATAACTCACAGTCACCATCATTTTTTAAGATAACTCAGTCACCATCATTGTTTGAGATAATTCACAGTCACCATCATTGTTTGAGATAACTCTCACTCACCATCATTGAGATAACTCATTCACCATCATGGTTTGAGATAACTCAGTCACCATCATTGTTTGAGATAACTCAGTCACCATCATTGTTTGAGATAACTCTCACTCACCACCATTGTTTAAGATAACTCTCACTCACCATCATTGTTTAAGATAACTCTCATCATCATTGAGATAATTTACATTCACCATCATTGTTTAAGATAACTCACACTCACCATCACTGTTTAAGATAACTCTCAGTCACCATCATTGTTTGAGATAACTTACGGTCACCATCATTAAGATAACTCAGTCACCATCAGTGAGATAACTCACTCACCATCATTGAGATAACTCAGTCACCATCATTGTTTAAGATAACTCACACTCACCATCATTGTTTGAGATAACTCAGTCGCCATCATTGTCTGAGATAACTCACACTCACCATCATTGAGAAAACTCACACTCACCATTCCAAACAGCAATAGTGCATGCAAACAAAATTCTATTGCAAATTCTATTCCATTGCAAATTCTCATTTTAACTACGGAGGTCCAAGATAAGTGTAATAATTAGCGAAGCAATCAACACTAATTAGTATAAGTTAAATTGGCACTGAGATGTGAGGAGAGACTTATGTTCTGGGGCGAGCACCTACGACCAGGCTGGGGCGAGCGCCTACGACCAGGCTGGGGCGAGCGCCTACGACCAGGTTGGGGCGAGCACCTACGATCAGGTTGGGGACACCACCTACGACCAGGCTCGGGAGACCTACGATCAGGTTGGGGCGACCTACGACCAGGCTGGGGAGATCACCTATGACCAGGCTGGGGAGACGGGGAGAGGAAAGATGTGGGAAGAAGCAGCAAGGAGGTGGAACTAAAAGAAAAGTAATGAGGGGAAAGGGAAGTGAGGAAGAAAGAGGGAAAATAGGGAGAAGACAATAAGGTTGGAGGAAGAGAGATGCGGGAGGCGAGAGGGGAGAAAGGGGGAGATATTTAAGGAAGAGGAAAGGAACAGGAAGAATGGGAAAGGGCGAGGGACAACTGCGAAGAGAGGGAACGGGGAGGGAAGAGAAGTAAGAAGAGAGCTTCTAGGGGAAACCTGGGAGGGGAGTGAAGGGAGAGATGGGAAGAGATAACTGGGAGAGAAGGGTGATGGGAGACTTGGGAGAGATGGTTGAGAGGAAACCTAGGAGGGGAGTGGGGTGAGCGGAGACATGGGAGGGGAGTGGGGTAATGGGAGAAGGGTGAGGGGAGACTAGGTGGATAGTTTCGTTTAATTTCCTGGCGTCGAAATGGGAAGTAAAAATGTAAAAGAAAAAGATGGGGAATGGGTAAGAGAAAGAGGGAAATTGAAGAAGAAAGTTAGAGATGAACAGAGGAATGGAGGGAGGGAGAGCAAAGAAGGGAGGAAAGACGGGAGGGAGAGGAGAAAGTGTGTGTGCACATATACGAACGTACGTACTCACCAACTGAACTTGCCGAGCTGTGTTTGCGGGAGTTGAGACTTAGCTCCTGATCCCGCCTCCTGAGCCTTTTCGTATCTACTCTTGAAGCTGTGTATTGAGTTTGTCTCCACTGCCTCATCCCAAGTCATTACTAGAGAAATACTTCCTAGTATTACTTTGTTCATCTGTGTCTTCAGCTTCCACCATGTAGTCTATATCTCAACATTCCTGTAGTTTATGTTGTTTGTCTCTCCTTCACCTCCACAATAAGAACACTCGGTTTGTACAGTTGAGTCAAGCAAAGGGAGGTGGTGCAGCAATAACAGCAGCATCAGTAGTATCAGAAGTAACGAAAGAGCAGCAGTAGCAGAGGAGGAGGAGGAGGAGCAGCAGCAGCAGCACTGTAGTGGGAGCAGCAGCATTGTAGCAGGAGCAGCAGCAACAACAACAGCAAGAACAACAACACTACCAGAGCAGAAGGACCACTGGCAGCAGGCGCTGAACATACGCTAGAAAGGTTGTCCTTTAAGACAAGGGCGCCGCTCCAGTGCTGAGGTCAGCTGGGTCATTCTGCAGCACTGTCTTGGTGAGGCGAGGAGGGCAGGGATAGGGAGGAGTGGGGAGAGCACGCCTGGGGTGGGGAGGATTGGGGTTGGGAGGGGTGGGGAGACAACGGCAGTGGTGGGGAGGATTGGGGAGGGAAGGGAGACAAATTGAAGAGGACGACCACTGGCGTCTCACCGTCGCCTCAGTCCTCTTTTATCACAGAAGAATACCTCCCTCCTCTTTACCTTTCTTCATTCATATAATTATTTTTCCTGGGCGTGAAATGTCAAAGATTCCACAAGCAAAAAGTCTGAAGCACTCACTGTAAAGTACCGAGTACATACATCTGTTAATTCTAGTTATCCTGGCTTTCACAACCGTCTCAGACCCAGCATCTTACACTACAAACCCTACATACAAACTATTAAAAAATACGGTATATGCTCAATGAACGTGATCAACCAGATTGTGATGGATATGTGGGTCAGCGGGCCACCAGCAGCAATAGCCTGGCTGACCAGGCAACTACCAGACGAGCCTGGCCCATGGCCAGGCTCCTGGAGTAGAAAAACTCTGGGAATTCATCAAACGTATATCAAAGATAAGGTGACATAGATGTTTGCAAAACCTGTCGTCTTATATTTTAGGAAAATAGAAAGAAGAAAACTCTGCCAGAGTGTACAACGTTTAACATGCTTCAGTTTCACACTCAGGACAGGACGGTATTACCTTCCCGTGTGATTGTTATCGAGCAACACATGCCCTTGAAGATCTGTCTCGGTTTTCGGGAATAAAATCTAGGAACTTAGCAGTGAGGCAAACGTGCACTACTTACGGTAAAATAGTAGGCATCTAGACAAACACTTGAAGGCGCTGCCGATGCTGGGTCACCTTAACGTGGTGGCTAGATTTGAGAGGTTTCACCAGACTAAGAACTCATCAACCAACTCCCCTATTCCTCCCTAATTTTGCTTAAAAATTGGGCAATTTTTTCCCCATTTGGTAAATTTTTCCTCAGGGAATTATGGAAAAGGTAACCACCACCTATACATTGGTCCCTTCCTCTGAGAAAAAGAGGGACTGCTTCCCAAAGGACCGTTTGCGGCCTTAGGATGATTCTGACGCTTTGCAGGCTGCATCTACAACCAAGAGACAGACACCGAAGGTACAGTGGGCTAGCTCTATTGGTAGCACCTCCTCTAAGGACGTTACCAGCAAGGCGGTATGCTAGTCCTTTAGGCCAATGTATTCTGTCATGCGATGGAACTGTACGGGCATTAGGCCCTGTATTAAGGGCATTTGTGTCTTCTGGAACTATGATTTGTCCTATGTTTACAGGAGACTAAACGCCCTGAGATTTAACTGCACTCCTTGCAGGCTGTGACCCTCTGAATGAAGTTGACTCACGAAATCGTAATAACACGATTGTTTGCAGTCAAACTGGCCTGTGAGTTTCAGGATTTGCTTACCATGCGTTCAAGCCCCACCCATTCTGTATTTTAAGCGAGGTCGTAGGAGAATCTGATGGTGTGCTCCATGTACCTCCCTCCAGATTGAGTTTTAGACTGCTCTACTCTTGCTGATCTCTGAGCTACCCTGCCCATTCCTCCTCATGGGTGACTTTAATATTCACCACCCTATGTGGGATGTGGGTTGTATTGTGCTTCACAGGAGACATGTTTTTTGCAATCCTTGCCTGTAAGCGTTCTGGATTATGAATCCCCCACCTTTCATAATATTCATACGTCTTGGGCACAGAACCCTCTCTCTTCAAGTTCTGTGTATCTGGACTTCAGATGGTCTGTTCTCTAGAATTTACATAGTAGTGATCGTCTTTGCTTCCGGTTTGTTCGCCATGATGGAAGATGGAGAGGCTGCGGACTGGCTGCTTTTTGAAGCTCGAGCATAGATTTCTTGTGATCTTCACGATGTACAGGGATGACTTATGACCACTTCATCAGTGTTGTCCTAGGAGAGGAGGAGGCTAGCATTGGCTTGGGTTCCCACTCGCCAATTCCTTAATGGAACAAGAATTGTGAAAACTGCCGGATTGTGCATGCAGGCTACTATTGCCTAAGGGACCACTATTCACTGGTTGATAAGCTGGTATACCAATGGGTGTTGACTAAAAAAAAAAAAAAACGCATAGAGATATGTCTGGTGTACGTCCTGGGTCTGTTATCTGGATGGGGTTAATTCCTACACTGTTCTTGGACAGATATGGAGTAAAATTAGAATGATGTCTAGAGGAATATTTTCCAAGCCCATTGCCCAGCCCTCTCTATCATAGACAGGTGGTGGACGATTCTTTTGAGGTGGCCAATATCTTAGCTGCAGGGTTTTCTATTTGAAGTGTCGGAAGCTATAGTCCAGATTTCCAGACCCAATGTGAGGGTATGGATTTTTCTGCCCACTGTGAGGGACCCCTGGTCTGTTGTGTGGGATAGAAGAATTGAAGCTCCAAGGCTCGAGGGAGGATGGGATCCATTATGGTATGTCAAGGCACGTTCCTCCTCCCTCCAAAAATTTTTTTTTACTGTATGTATTTAATTTTATATGCACAAATGGTATGGTTTCCCTTAGTTGGCAGCAGTCAGTGATTCTACCTATCTTCAAGCCACACCAAGACTCCATAGGAGCTGTGAACTGCTGCAGGAACCTGTTGACAAGCTGCATGTGCAAGTCGTCTGGGAAGATGCTCAATGTTCGTCTCGTCTGGTATTTAAAGTTGAGAGGTACCATCTCTTTGATACTGTTTGGCTTCTGCAAGTTCAGGTGGATGGTGAACCCCTGGTTTGGGTTGTTGATTACATCCATGAAGGTTTTGCCGAACGTCCTCATACCTTGGCGGTCTTCTTGAACTTGGACAAAGCCTGTAACACAAAGTATACGTAGGTGTGGCATTCATCACCTCCCGACTCTGGAACTGTGGGGGTCATCTGTTCTGGTTTCTCCAATAGTTCCTGTCTTATAGATCGTTCAAATTTAGGGTTGATTTGTGCTGTTGGCATAAGTTACTCCTGTTGGTGTCCCAATCACGGGCTTAGTTGGTTCTCGCTTCACTTTGTACTTAGATTCCCAATGTACTCTCTTCTGGTCCAGTGTACATCTATCCACCCTGTGGTCCAAAAAATCCAGGAGTGATTAGCACATCTTTTTGTGTGATACAGGGATGTGAAGTTCTGTTGATGCCTGGGCCATGTTGGTGTCCAAGGAAATGAACGGGTGAATGTTGAGGCAAAGGCTGCTGTAGCAATTCCACTCTACAGTAGACTTTTGCTTTACAGTGTCTTCGCGGGAAAAAGTGGTCTGCCCGGTGGGCCCTGCAGGCCCAGCAGGATGTGGGTGTTTGGGTCTCTCCATCAGAAATAGTCACTTTGAGAAGAACCTGTCTAATGAGGATCGGGCAAATATCTCGCCCATAGCCACCTGTGTGCAAGTGCTCCTGTCCTATGCGTAGCTTATAACGTGCCATTGACTATTTTTTTAACAGTTTACCCACTGCTTAGACATTTCCGGCTTTGTCTTGGTTTTTTATTACAAAGGTGCCTTTAGGGAACTCGAGGAACTCTTAGCAGAGTCTGTTGACATTAATAATTTAATAGTGTTGATAACTGATGTTAGTTATTTTATCTTGATATGATAGCGTATATTTATGCCGAATTTTTATGTTTGCTGATTAAGTGCCTCTTAATTTTTACCTTGGCTCTACTGTGTATGTGTTGAATATATTTCTACCCCTTTGAGCGCTTAGTGACCCATACGGTAGAAGTGCTCTCAAAATATGACAAAAAATACTACTACGCACTTGGAGGCTTATGTTCTTAATATAAAAACATTCAGTGTGTAAGGACACTGATCTTTCGGTCACAAAATCTTTGACGGGTTCCGAGATTTTTTTATTCCAGGAGCCCGGCCACAGGCCAGGCTCATTTGGTGCTTGCCTGGTTAACCAGGCAACGTAATTACCAATCCAGACTAATTCAGCTGAGAAATGGAAGCTCTTCTGCTAATCAAAGTCTCCGCGAACTACCCATGAAGAAATCCACCAGGAAAATCTACTTTCTAAAACATTGCTACAGTAATACGATAGCTTAATAATACGTTAGATTAAAGTGAATTTAATGCAGATGTGAGTTAGGTTTAGTGCTTAAATGTGTAACTTTCCGTTTAGTAGTTAGTACGATCATCTACATTAACCAGTGTATACTGTGTGACCAGTGTATGCTGTCACCTATGCTGTCACGTACGCTGTGTCACCTATGCTGTGACACCTGTGCATGCTATGCCATCAATGTATGCTGTGTCACCTATACTGTGTCACCAATGTACGCTGTGTCACCAATGTACACAGTGTCACCAATGTACACAGTGTCACCAATGTACACAGTGTCACCAATGTACGCTGTGTCACCAACGTACACAGTGTCACTAATGTACGCTATGTCACCGATGTACACAGTGTCACCAATGCATGCTGTTTCACCAATGTACGCTGTGTCACCAATGTACGCAGTGTCACCAATGTACGCAGTGTCACCAATGTATGCAGTGTCACCAATGTACGCAGTGTCACCAATGTACACTGTCACCAATGTACGCTGTGTCACCAATGTACGCTGTGTCACCAATGTACGCTGTGTCACCAATGTACGCTGTGTCACCAATGTACGCTGTGTCACCAATGTACGCTGTGTCACCAATGTACACAGTGTCACCAATGTACGCTGTGTCACCAATGTACGCTGTGTCACCAATGTACACAGTGTCACCAATGTACGCAGTGTCACCAATGTACACTGTCACCAATGTACACAGTGTCACCAGTGTACGCTGTGCCACCAATGTACGCTGTGCCACCAATGTACGCTGTATCACATCGATGGGAAGATATATATTTTATGGCGTGAAATATCAGTAATGACATTTAACCTTTAATATAAAACATAACACTCAAGTGTGAGTGTTATCACGCCCTTGAGCGTTATCATGCCCTTGACTTGATCCCCTCAAACATAACCCATTATTCATTTATGTTTGTCGAACACAATAGTGGCAGAATATACCGACAGTATAGACATAAGATCCATAACGCCGGTCATTGTATTTCATTGTGAAGACGTTTCGCCTACCAGAGAGAGACTTCAGCAATTATCTGGTGAGCGAAACGTCTTCACAATAAAATACCATAACCCGCACTGTCTGATTTACATACACAACATACTGTGGTGCGTAATACAATAGCAGACAGTCGATCTTAACAAGGCAAGAGATGAAGATTTCCATCCCCGTGGCTTGTCTTGCATACTGTAGTGTAAATAAGGTGTGGTAGTGGGCAGCGTGAACGACGACCCATGAAACAAACTACAGGTGAAGTCGTTATTAAACTATCAATTCACTTCCCAAATTTAGGCAGAAACAACTGTCAACTGTGACAGCTACGTAGGTCAGAGAGCCACCAACACCGACGGCACAAGGTAACCACCAGATGAGCTTACCTGGCCCAGGGCCGAGCTGCGGGAGTAGAACTCTCAAAATTGATCACAGATGTCTGTGTCCCCTCCCTCCGTCTCCCCACCAAAATAAAGATAAAGACTGGAGTTAATTTATTATCTGATTCAACAGCATTTACAGCTTGATGAATGTCATGGAGCTTTTGCTAGTGGATTTAATATAACAGTAACGATAATAATAATAATCAGAGAAATAAAACAATACTAGCAGTAATAATATTGATCTCACGTTACTTCCGTTTTCCTAAAGTTAAGTCACTTTCTATGTGGTGTGGAATTCCGTGAACTGTGGGAAAGAACAGTTCCACAAACATTGTCCATCATTTTCATTGCTTTTAATTACTAGGCGACCTGTTCAATTTCCCTCGAATTACCGTTTGTTTATTTCTGCCTGATCTAACTTCACAGGGAAATTTAATTAGTCATTCTCTGCGAGGTTAGGTTAGCATCTATTAACGTTTTTTTTTTTTTTTTGCGGCGTTGATTAAGTTGAAGGATGGGTGTGACAAGACTGTTTTTTTTTTCTTTTTGACCTTCGTGAAATTATTCAGAGGCATATAAGTCCTTCCCCCATCGAGTTTAAATCTTTGTCATGATTCTAATGCAACGCATCACTTGGGAACACATCCAGCAAGTCAGTCTCCGGTCTAGTGATAAGCCGGGGATGTAGTGGAAAGGACTGAGAGAGGAGTCAGTTGTAAACTGAGGCGCTGTGCAAGTGGAAACTGGAAAAGGTTGGACAAGTGAATGCTATAAAAGGTTTGCAGAGTGGAAACTGGAAAAAAACTGGAAAAGACTGAAAGACGATGCAGACTGGAGCTGGTATATAAATGGTTGCCCTAAAGAGGGACTGACCGGTTAGAGTCTCATTACAATATGAAGATGCTTCTGGGAACTCAAAGAATATTAATTTGATAAAATACAGTAATAAAAGAGCAGTCACTAGAGTTAGAGAGGCTCTGGAATCTCAGAGGTTAGCGAAAGAACAAGAGGTTAGTCAAAGAATAAAAATAAGCGAGTCCCTCCGCAGGCCCAAGTGACGACACATCCGTTAAGCTCAGATTAATAGCGTCTTCGCTTAACCGCTCACAATAAACGTGAATTCCTGGTAAACATTTAGGAATTCCTTTCCCGGAAGCGAAGTGAATGTTCTTTAAACTGAACACATCTACAGTTCGCGCTACCTAATTCTATACGATAGTTATATTGCATTCTATATGGCTGTATCCTTCAAGCAAAGTGGATTTTATATATGCTGCTGACATTTATCAGCTT